>NC_056747.1:559903363-560068363 GCF_019279795.1 Protopterus annectens
AAGCTTAGTTCTCAATTAAGCTGTTGCCATTTTTTGAGTAATTGAAGATGTGACTCACCAAATGTTGGCATGCATAACGCTCGCATCCACCTAGGAATAATTTTATGGTGTAGGCAACCTCCAAGTGGAGGCGTTGCAAATGAAGCCTCTTAAATTTAAATAAGTCATGTTCCAAACTCTAAGTTACTCACAAAATCATGATAGTCCATGGTTGTTTCTCAGCCTTCAATATCTGTTTTTCTAAATGTAAATTCCAGTAATGGATTACTGTCATAGCAAGTAATTTTAAACCACTTCTGTTGCAACTGAACACTGGGTGGTTGTACTCCAATTCTATAGCAGTCCCTTCAGCCATGTCTTACTCTGAGCTGCCAACAAACATAAATACACAATGAAACAAATGGCTAACCAACACATGAAAGCCCAAATCGGAAAAATAATAGAGTATAGAAAGTACCAAAAGGACTACCATAACTGTTAGCATAAATTTATTAGTTAAAATAAACCATTGATACATATTAAGATGTAAGTCCATGAGTTTATTACTCAACAATTTAAATGCAGTTATAATGAAATATATAGTAACTCTAACTGCTCTATCTCATAGATACAGCAACCTTGAAGTTATTCTATATAACTATCAGGGATGTGGGAGTGCAGGGACAGCGCTTGCATCATAAAAAAAAACAGTATCTATCTAATAGTAACATTTAGAATTTACTGTTAGTTTTGTTATTGTGCATGCTTCTTTTAAAATATAAAACATGGGGTTGTCTTTCTTCTTGCCTAAGGGAAAGGCATGCACAAGTTTTGCTGGTGTTATGGCCACTTGTATAAAGCAAGTCTTATATGAAAGACACACTAAAAAACACTTTGGTGCAAGTTGCTTTTACCAGATCAAGGCAGGGGCTCAAATTCAAATACCTCTTGGAATTCCTCTGCCCCAAGAATGATTAGTCAGGACCCTGTTTTGTTCATTAGGCAGTTAATCCTGATGAAATTTTATGGTGTATAAAACAAAAGCGCTTATTCGTGTATACTATAGAAAGAACCAAAAAGGCTACCATAACTGTTATCATAAATTTATTTGGTAAAACAAAAGGATAAGCGCATTCACATAACTATGCTTCTTCAGATCCATAGGTAAAAACTGCATTACAATACTTATATAGCTGTATAATCACCAATTAAATAAAATAATTAATATGAGCACCAATTAAACTAATAGTTCAATTTTTACCCTTTTGGGGCAGGCTTTAAACATACACTAGTGTTTAATCCAAGATATTTATCAGCCTGTAATCTAAATATCCATTGTAATTCTGTCCTCTCTACAAAATTGTTAAGATTACCTCCCCTGATGTTATTGTGCAAGAATTGTAACACTTTAAAAGAAAAAGCATGTCCCTTATTTTCTAAGGCATGCTTATCAATACATTCTTCATGTTCCTGCTTCTAATGTCATATAGATATCTAAAAATTCTATCTTTAAACTTCTTAACAGTTTTTCCTGCATAAAAACAAGTGCATACATTACAAGTTGCAAAATAAACCACTTGTGCTGTTAAAACAATCTGCATAACAATAGGATTAAAAATAAAATTAAAATGTGGATGTTGAAAATTTTGATTTTTGAAATTTTCATGCAAGCTTTACACGCCTTACATGGAAAAGAACCTGCTTTTCTAGAGAAGTATAACCATCTTTGATCACAGAACTGGTTCTAAAGGTCTAAACCTAGCTTTAGCTATAGGAATTGCAATAATCTTAAGAACTTGTTTTGTGATCAAAGAAGGTTATACTCCTCTAGAAGAGAAGGTATTTTTCAATGTAGGGTGTACAAAGCTTGCACGGTAATAAAAAAAAAAAAAAAAAAAAAAAAAAAAATTCAACATCCACATTTTAATTGTATTTTTAAGCCTACTAGTCATGCAGATTGTTTAATAGCACAAGTGGTTTATTTAACTACTTGTAATGTATGTAATTGTTTTTATGCAGGAAAAACTGTTAAGAAATTTAAAGATAGAATTTTTAGATATCTATATGACATCAGAAGCAGGAATATGAAGAATGCATTGGATAAGCATGCCGTTGAAAATAAGGGACATACTTTTTCTTTTAAAGTGTTACAATGCTTGCACACTATCATCAGGGGAGGTGATCTTAATTATGTAGAACGGGAAGAATTACAATGGCTATTTATATTCAAGGCTGATAAATATCCTGGATTAAATACTAGTGAATGTTTGAAATTTACCCTAAAAGGGCATAAAATGAAATCATAGTTTAATCGGTGCTCATATTTTTATTTAATTGGTCATTATACAGCTATACAAGTATTGTATTGCAGTTTTTACTTATGGATTTTAAGAAGCATAGTTACGTGAAAGCACTTATCCATTTGATTTAACTAATAAATTTATGCTAACAGTCGAGGTAGCCGTTTTGGTTATTTCTATACTCTATTATTTTTCTGATTTGGGCTTTTGTGTGCTGGTTATCAGTTTGTTTCATTGCGTATTTACGTTTGTTGGCAGCTCACAGTACGACATCACTGAAAGCACTGCTATAGAATTGGACTGCAACCTCTCCAGTGTTCATTTGCAACAGAAGTAGTTTAAAATGACTCACTATGACAGTAATCCATTACTGGGATTTATGTTTGGAAAAACAGATATGGAAGGCCGAGAAATGACCATGAACTATCATGATTTTGTGAGTAACTTACAGAGTTTGGAACATGACTTATTTAAATTTAAGAGCCTTCATTGGCAACGCCTCCACTTTGAGGCTTGCCTACACCATAAAATTGTTCCTAGGGGGATGCGAGTGTTATGCATGTCAATGTTTGGTGAGTCACATCCCCAATTACTCAAAAAATGGCAACAGCTTAATTGAGAACTAAGCTTTAACTACATTAGGTTGCTGCTTGATTACTTCAAACCAACAGAACATGAACTTCTTTTAAAGACCGAAGCAATGCAAAGTAACATCCTATGCCGCTACAAGTCTCATGATTATTTGCAAGCTTTAGACATGCTTTAGACTAAAGTAACAGTGTGTGAGTTAAAACTTAAGCAGACTAAACAAAAGAAACTGGAGACAGACTAAGACTTCCAAATGGGGCATTGTTTTTGTGTGGCCAAAACAAGCAGAACATGGGAAGAAGGCATCAGATATACCCCCTTTGGAATCGAATTCTTCCCAGTAAGTTGAGGGAGATAACAATGGAGCCAAATTTATTCAAAATCAACAGAGCGCTGAAGTGAGGACAGACTCTTCAAGTAATCATCCAGTTAACAACACACCTCCTTCTAACCAAGAAGGGTTGAAGTATGAACTGGCATAGACCTAAAATCCATTTATTGGCTATATGGATTTTTTTTCCATTTTCCATGAAGAGGAAATCAGTGGTATGCTCCACCAGCAGAGGGTGTCAGAAAAGGAAACTCTCTGTAGAGAGGCAACCAGAGACCAGGAGAAGTACATCACCTGAGTGTTTAGTCATGAATCTTTCTAAACATGTTTTGAGAAAGGAAGAACTTTTGGTTTTAAACAGAGGTTTGCCATATATTCCGGCGACTTCCACAAAAGTAAATGATGTCTTACTCGATTTGTGAATGTTTGTTCGTAATGTATCATGTAAGTTATTTGGCAACCAATGTTCCAATTTGAAAAATGACTTGAAAAATGATTTTAAAAAGCCTAGTACTTTTAATCTGCAATTACCACCACATATTGACATGTTTGTACGAGATTCTGAAGAATAAATTGTTTAAACTCTGCACACAGTAAGCACTTTTATAATTTGAGTAAGCAAGAATGTAAAGCCATGGAAGATTTAATGAAAAATAAAGACATTTTGCATTAGACCAGCAGACAAGGGAGGGGCTGTGGTGATTATGGACACATGTATATATAGCAAATGCAATGCAATGTATGTTAAAAGAAGATGAAACTTATGTTAAACTAGATAAGCAGACAGTTCAAAAAATACTGCAACAGATAAGGGACACTCTATATGATTTGATGATGTGCAGGATGATAGAAGAGTCTTTATATCAATTTTTATTAGTTGATCAGCCAGTTTTACCTTTTCTAAAGGGTCTACCCAAGAGTCATAAAGACCCTAGTAATCCATCAATGCAACCAGTTGTTGCAGGGGGTAGTTGAGTTACACAGCCCTTATCTATAGTTGTAGAAGCAAAATTAAGAGGGGTTTTATTCAGTCCCAGTAGTACTGTGAGACAGCAATCATTTTTTTTATCAGAGCATTATAAATATATGAGCACCACAGGAAATACATTTGGTTGCTTTATGGTGACATTAGATGTGAAGTATTTGTTTACCACCATACTTAATGATGTTGGCATTGAAGCTATAAGAAAAGTATGTCATGAAAAAGTGGATATAATAATGAAACTGTCACTCTGATTTGTACTTTCTAAGAGTTGATTTTGACGAATAATGTTCTTATTTTTCAACTGGACATTTATTTACAGAAGTGTGGTGTCACTATGGGGACCCTGTGCAAAATCTTAAGCTAACTTAGTTATGTTTGACTGGGAATACACCCATGTTCTTAACAACAACATATATGCTGAATACATTAGATTTTATCACCATTTTGTGGACGATATTTTTCTTTTGTGATCAGGTAGTTTAGAGACACTACATCAATTTATAAATTATTTGGAAATGACCACTAGTTTTTTGAAATTTACTATGAGAGTTTCACCTGTTGTCATTGATTTTTTTTAAACATTCAACTCAATATGACTCCTTTAGGTGTTATTAACACTACACTATGTAAAAAGGAATGCTGGAAGAACAGTTTACTTTCTTTTGGAAGCATGTATCCTAGGCATATTTTTCCTAACATTATTAAAAGTCAATGTATTAGAGCCTTGAGGCTATGTTCTAGAGAAGATGATTATTTTGAAACCATGGAAACACTCAGCAAACAATTTCTAGCCAGAGGGTGTGACAGCAAATGTGTACATAACCTCAAAACTGAGGTATTGAATAAAAGGCATACTACCTATAGACCATTTTACTCTGATGGTAGTAATAATAAACCTCATAATAGTCATTCAAGGACTGCTCCTATTAGTCACAATGTAAGATTCATCACTAAGTTCACCAATGATTTGGAATTAATATGAGATATAATATGTAAGAATTGGCAGCTTTTAACCATAGACCACAAAACGGCAGAAATAATTGGGTCTAAACCTAGCTTTAGCTATAGGAATAGCAATAATATTAAGAACTTGTTTTGTGATCAAAGACGGTTATACTCCTCTAGAAAAGCAGGTACTTTTCCATGTAGCATGTGTAAAGCTTTCAAGGTTATTTAAAAAAAATATATTTTTTAACATCCACGTTTTAATTTTATTTTTAAGCCTACTAGTTATGTGGATTGTTTAAAAGCACAAGTGGTTTATTTAGCTACTTGTAATGTATGTACTTGTTTTTATGTAAGAAAAACTGTTAAGAAGTTTAAAGATAGAATTTTAAGCCAATTATACCCTCCTGGTATGATTCTAGAGCAATTTCCTGTGCTTTCTCCTGCTAACCTGGTGCATTTGTGCATTCTAAGACAGTGTGGCAACTGTTTAATGTACACAGACAACCCTCTCCTCTTACCTCCCAACACTCATACCTGTGAGAGATGCACTTATATCACCAAACTGGAAGCAGTGCACGCTCCAACCAAGACCAAACTAGCTGGTCAAGAGAATGTCAATACCTGCAACTCACTACATAGAACACAGCCCTCCAAAACACCAACTATCACAACCCACACATAGAAACACAAACTATACACCCAACTTCGCGGAGGCTCTCAATAAAAATTTACCCAAACAGAGACACTGAGACAGAAACACACTCGACCACCACAACACAACACCAACTCTAGAATACATAGCTCACCACCACAGTGTGCCCCTCAACCCAAGCCCTTAAGGCAAAACATGTTGCCCAATGTACTAATCATAGGAGAGTCAAATTGTGAGGCACACTGATGTCCCACTCACTAGGTTGAACAAGGAGAAGGTGACAGTCAGTTGTCTATCAAGTGGCAGGATCCATCACATAACACATGCACTCAGGTCACTCTACAAGTACAAATATGATTCAGTCATTGTCCATGTGGGTTTGAATGACCTGAGACATACCACCCTGGACTACATGAAAAGAGATGTGATGGAACTCTTGAATTATGTGGCCCAGGCAGATATGACCCTAGCCCTGAGCAGTATTCTACCATCACCCAGAATGATACCACAGTATGAGCAGAAAATTATTGACTTCAACAATTGGCTAAGTTTCTGGTGTCATTTTAAGGGGATCTGGTATCTGTCTGCCTGGGACAACATGATCGACAAACCTCGATGCTTTGTCATAGATGGCCTTCATCTGTTACCCCAGGGATTCCAGGTACTGGCTAAGGCTCCTGCCACACCTACAATAACTTTTTTAGGCAGTGTTCCAAAGACCAAAATTTCACCGTAACAGCTACAAACAAATGCAATCTGAGGGTCATGCTGCTCAATGTTAGAAGTCTAAATCTCAGGATGCACTCGCTCAAAGCTCTCCTCAAAACGAAGAATGTTGACATCTATGCTGTAATGGAGACCTGGTTTAAAGAGGCAGAAAGCACCCCTGCGCTCCCAGGCTACAACTCATTCCATACCTTTCGGCCCCAGAATATGGCCAGAAGCTCCAAAGTTGGTGGTGTCTCCATATTCTTAAAGGATATGCCCACCTCTACACTGGTACCCAGCATAATGCACCTGAGATACTTCAGGTACAACTAACACTGGTATGATGGCAATACAAGTCATAGCCTGCTACAGAACCCCAAACATGTCCCCAGACACTCACCCCAATTTCCTAAGCACCCTGGAATCTATCAAGGTCCAACCCAATACTCTCATACTGAGTGACTTCAGCTACCCTTCCAGACTGGAAAACCTACCTTATCAGTCTCAACAAAAAGCTGAGATCCCTTATCAAATCCTCTAAAGCCAGCTATGAATATAGAATTGCAGCTGACACCACAAACAACCACAAAGCCTTCTATAGCTATATCAAAAACCTCAAAGGCAATACCCAGATTTGCTTTGAGTTATTGCACAATGGCACCTCCTATACTGAGCCAACAGATATAGCCAACATACTTGCTGACAGATTCAGTGCAAACTTTACCCCTCTCTCTCCCCCCAAGGGCCCTATCACAATACCAGAAGAAAACCTGGTACCCACCATTTCTGTGGCTCAAGTAAAGGCTGCATTGTCTAAAGCCAAGAATACAGTGTCTATGTGACCTGATAATATCCCTGGCTGCATCCTACATGAGCTACAAAATGAACTGGCACCACATCTTTGTGCCTTGCTCAATCATAGCATTACTTCAGGCTATGTCCCTAATGAATGGCACACTGCTACAGTCATCCTGCTTCATAAAGGGGGAGCAAATACAGACCTGGGAACTATCGCTCCATTAGCCTGATGAGTCTGGTATGCAAAGCTATGGAGAGCATCATCATGGACCTGCTTAACAAAGATATAGGCAATCTCCAAACTCTTGACCCCACACAGTTTGGCTTTGTCCAGGGGAGATACTGCCTGCTAAACCTGGTTGACTTCTTCGAGGCAGTCACCAAGAATGTGGATAAGGGTTAGGCAGTGCATACAGCCTACCTCGACCTGGCCAAGGCTTTTGATATCATTCCCCACTCAGCTATCATTGATAAACTCATCAAACTAGGCATCAATCCTGACATCACTAGGTGGGTTGCAAATTGGCGTACAGACAGGACCCACAGAGTGAAAGTTGCGAATTCAAAGTCAGACTGTCAATCAGCCACAAGTGGAGTCCCACAGGGCTTGGTCCTGGGCCCTCTCCTGTTTAGCATTTACTTCTCCGAAGTCCAGGCCAACACAGAAGGACTCTGGCTGACCAAGTTCACTAATGACTGCAAGCTTGGAGTCATTATCAACTCATGAAACACACAAAACATCAGGATAGAAACATTTTTACGGATGTATCTGGTACCTTGGCTTACGCCTTCAAAGAATAAATTATTACATCAAGCAGCTTTCTTTATATACATCATACTTAATGCATTCAATTAACCATCCTTCAATGACCAATCAATAATTTAATGTGCCCATCACACATTACACATTGCCCATGTTTAACTATGCATAACACAATTTATACAAAGTTACTAAGATGAATCCCACCTACTTTCTGACATAAAAAATGAGGCAACAACATTTCATTGCCATTAATAAAATGTGAGCAATCTCAACCATACAGCTAACAATGTCAGTTTACTTATTGTAAACATTAGTGTCTAATTCCATATTTAAACCTTTGGGATATAATGTCCTGAAATTTATTATGCATTTGGACTCTAATATTAACAACTTGCTGATATCCACCTCCCTAGTACAGGATTTGGGTTTAGCCAGAACACTGAAAAAGAAAGTTTCTACTGAACCACTATGTATATAAAGAAAGCTGCTTGATGTAATAGTTTATTCGTTGAAGGCATAAGCCGTGGTACCAGATACATCAGTAAAAACTTTTCTATCCTGATGTTTTGTGTGTTTCATGATTTTTTTGGAGGTGAATGTGTGTTTTGAGTCATTATCAACTCCCCAAGTGATGCAGGTATCCTACAAAAGGGCCTCTCTGAGACCAATGACTGGTGTTGGAAACATGGCCTGAAGCTTAATGCCAAAAAATGTGTTATCATCCCCCGGGGAAAAAACTCAGTTTCCATGTATTACCATGTTGATGGGAGCCCACTGAAGGGGCCATAAGAGATCTAGGCACCCAGGTCAACAGCAACCTCACCTTCAACCACCACCACACTGCCACTGTGGTCAGAAAGTCCTTCTAAGTAGTACATCTTATAACCAAAGGTTTCACATCCAGGAAGAAAGAGGTCATCATCCCTGTCTACTCATCCCTCATTAGACCAGTCGTCGAATATTACACCCTGTTTGGTATATACCTGACCAGACACCTACAACAGCTGGAGAGGCCACAAAAGTACCTCACAAAAAGGATCCTAGGCCTTAAACACATGTCCCACATGGACAGACTCAAAAAGCTTCAGCTGTTCTCAATCTCTTATCATCTACTTAGAGGTGATCTCTGCTCGACTTACAAAGTCATGTCTGACCCAGCCCTACTTGAAATGCTACACCTAAAGAAATCCCAATCCCGCCATGCCACATGCTCCAGAGATCACAACCTCATTGTCACAATTAACAGAACATGCTGGAGGGACAGGTTCATCTCCCAAAGACTGCCCATGCTGTGGAATAAACTTCCCATTCATGTCAATCAGAGCACCTCGGTGGCCCTCTTCAAGAGAAATCTTGATGAGTGGATGGGTAACAAAGTTCACTCCAGGGATCATTCCAGTTGCCCTACTGGATATAGGCACTGTGAACTAAAATCAGGTGGCATGGTGCCTGGGCAATATTTGGGGGGATAGGCTTGTAAAGGCTCCAGGGTCATTAGCCCAGTACACACCTATGAACCTATGAGCATCTATATGACATCAGAAGCAGGAATATGAAGAATGCATTGGCTAAGCATGCCAATGAAAATAAGGGACGTACTTTTTCTTTTAAAGTGTTACAATGCTTGCAAAATAACATCAGGGGAGGTGATCTTAATTATGTAGAACGGGCAGAATTACAATGGCTATTTATATTATAGGCTGATAAATATCCTGGATTAAACAGTAGTGTATGTTTGAAGCCTGCCCTGAAGGGGTGTAAATTAGACTGGTAGTTTAATTGGTGCTTATATTAATTGTTTTATTTAATTGGCGATTATATAGCTATATAAGTATTGTACTGCAGTTTCTGAAGAAGCGTAGTTACATGAAAGCTCTTATCCATTTGTTTTAACTAATAAATGTATGCTAACAGTTATCATAGCCTTTTGGTTCTTTCTATACTGTATTTTCCTGATTTGGGCTTTCGTGTGCTGGTTTCATTGTGTATATACGAGTATAGTATACTAAATTATCTTGTTGTTATTTTTTTGAGTCGTTGTATTTGAAGTTCTAATACCAGTGCCGAGCGTTTTTATTGTTTTTAGTTTGTTGTTCTGTTGTTTTTGTTAGGTAATTATACCAAGATTATAACTATAAATTTACCCTGAAATCCTACTGGAGCCACTACTGATGCATCAGTACAGTCAGACTGCCTGGGTATTTTGTGTGATTGTGTGTGTGTGTGTGTGTGTGTGTGTGTGTGTGTGTGTGTGTGTGTGTGTGTGGCCACTGCTGATACATCAGTACAGTCAGACTGCTTGGGTATTGTGTGTGAGTGTGTGGGTGTGTGTGTGTGCATGGCCACTGCTGATGCATCAGTACAATCAGACTGCCTGGGTATTGTGTGTGAGTGTGTGGGTGTGTGTGCATGGCCATTGCTTATGCATCAGTACAGTCAGACTGCATGGGTATTGTGTGTGAGTGTGTGGGTGTGTGTGCGTGGCCACTGCTGATGCATCAGTACAGTCAGACTGCGTGGGTATTGTGTGTGAGTGAGTGGGTGAGTGTGTGGGTGTGTGTGTGTGCGTGGCCACTGCTGATGCGTCAGTACAGTCAGACTGCCTGGGTATTGTGTGTGGGTGTGTGTGTGTGCGTGGCCACTGCTGATGCATCAGTACAGTCAGACTGCTTGGGTATTGTGTGTGTGAGTGTGTGTGTGAGTGGCCACTGCTGATGCGTCAGTCCAGTCAGACTGCCTGAGTATTGTGTGTGAGTGTGTGTGTGCGTGGCCACTGCTGATGCATCAATACAGTCAGACTGCGTGCGTATTGTTTGTGAGTGTGTGGGTGTGTGTGTGCATGGCCACTGCTGATGCGTCAGTACAGTTAGACTGCTGGGGTATTGTGTGTGAGTGTGTGTGTGTGTGTGCATGGCCACTGCTGATGCGTCAGTCCAGTCAGACTGCCTGAGTATTGTGTGTGAATGTGTGGGTGTGTGTGTGTGCGTGGCCACTGCTGATGCATCAGTACAGTCAGACTGCGTGCGTATTGTGTGTGAGTGTGTGTGTGTGCGTGGCCACTGCTGATGTGTCAGTACAGTCAGACTGCCTGGGTATTGTGTGTGAGTGTGTGGGTGTGTGTGTGCGTGGCCACTGCTGATGCATCAGTACAGTCAGACTGCTTTGGTATTGTGTGTGTGTGTGTGTGTGTGTGTGTGTGTGTGTGTGTGTGTGTGTGTGTGTGTGTGTGTGGCCACTGCTGATGCATCAGTCCAGTCAGACTGCCTGAGTATTGAGTGTGAGTGTGTGGGTGTGTGTGTGCGTGCATGCAGTGATCAGCAGATGGACTAACAAAGGAACTCTGATCTCTAAAACCCAAACCATAAAACACAGCAGAACAAAGTGAAGTAGCAGGCATTTGGATCTTCCCTACATCTTGTTTATTACAAATGGAATGAGTATGAGTATCTGTATGAGTTCAGCTTGCTGATGTTGAATCTCCATTCTCCACAGGAAATCCCTGATTACGCAGTTTCTAGCTGTGAGCCAGCAGGATTAATCTGTTTTCACAGATATATATATTTTTTCATGATACTACAAACAGAGTAACCATACTCAAGTTTGGGGAAGAACGGGGAGGATTTTCATTGCAAAAACTTTTACATTTAACTTTTTCTTCAGGTAGGATTACTGCCCACGTGAGCACAGCACATTGGTTCCTCAGAGTTTAACTTGATGATTCAATATCAAAATGACATTTAGGTGTGGTTAAGATTATGAAGAGTCCAAAGCAGGGCTAATGGCAGACTGAATTCAGTGTGGAGCCTCAGGTCTTTGCAGCACATTTGCAATGGTGTATCTACTATTTTCTAAATGCCTACTCTTACTTCATTCTGGCTTGCTAATCCAGTCCTGTGGCATTCTGATTATAGTGTTAACATACTTGCCACCATCAAGGGTGGCAATGCTGCAGCCATCTCAAGGACCATCTCAAGGATTACTGACAAGTACTCCATTCAAGATTACAGACACCAAATACTTACATATCTAATTACAAGGTTCCTTGAGCAGACTCTGCACTGGACATACTGACAAGCTGCTTCTGTTCTGTGAGTATGTTTGCTGAGAAATTACCTACAATATCCCTAATAGAGTCACACTAAATGTCAATCATAACCTGCCATTACTTGCTGCTGGTGCCTGCAGATCTGCATCTCAGAAAATTATGAGACTGTTTGCTGCCATTATAAGTTGATTGATTATATTTGTCATCTAATATGAACACTGAAGTTTCCCTCTGCTTGTGCTTTTGTGGATATTTTCTTGTTCATACATGGAATAAAGGAATATCGATCCTTAGTGTCTGAGCAGCATGTTTTTGAGCTAATGCTATTAAAGCGAGAGAAGTTCTTCACTGTAGGCAGAGAAAAGTACAGTTTTGTACCTACCATAAATGTAGATGTTCGAGTGCTCATACAGCTGCAGTCATAACAGATGGGTTATCCTGCTGTCAGGTGGGTCCTCGGTCGGCCGAATTCCAAAGTCTAGGTCTGGCGTCGGTTGTCGTCGCTTCCTCCCTGACGTCAGTGCGGCAGGGGTATAAAAGAGGCAGCCGACGCCATTTTCTTCAGTTTTTCTTGCCCCAGATGTCAGGTGCCCCCAGAAGGAAGGCAAACATAATGTTATGCAAAAGTGCAATGTTGATAAATCAAAAACAGTAGTTGCAAGCAAATACACCATAAAAGAATACCCCAAAAGGTTATATGAAAAGGGTTTGTCATAAGGCCTGTCCTAAGAGGGGTTGGAGGGAGGGAAACCTGGACTGCAGCTGTATGAGCACTCGAACATCTACATTTATGGTAGGTACAAAACTGTACTATGTTCATCGTGCATACAGCTGCAGTCATAACAGATTTGTAGAATCCCAAAGCTAAGTAAGGGTGGTAGGCACTAAGTGGAACTAGGAGGGGCTAGGATGCCCTGCAGGACTGCTGTGGCAAAGCCCGCTCTAGATTTAGAGTATAGTGGGAGGTGATAGTACTTGGAGAAAGTGTGCACTGAACTCCAGGTGTCTGCTTCCAAAATATCCTTGGTAGGGACCCCCCTGAGGAAGGCTGCAGTTTTTCCATGAAATGAGTAACAAAAGCGTATGCAGTGGGCTATCCATTTTGAAATTGTCTGTTTGGAAATAGCCTTTCCTTGAGCACCTGCAGCATAGGACACAAAGCGTTGCTCAGATTTCCTGAATGGCTTTGTCCTGTCCAGATAATAACAAAGTTGTCTGTGAATGTCCAAGGAATGTAGTAGTCTTTCCCCTTTGTTTTGTGGATTAGGATAAAAGGTAGGTAAGTGGATAGTCTGATTCAAAGCTACACTGGATACTACCTTTGGCATAAAGGTAGGGTTGGTTCGTAAGGAAACTCTGTCCTGATGGAAAATGATGAATGGTTGCACAGCCATGAGGGCCTGTAGCTCCGAAACCCTGCGAGCTGAGGTGATAGCCAGAAGAAAGGCTGTTTTCCATGACAAGTACTGTAACTCTGATGAAGAAGCTGGCTCGAAGGGAGGAAGGGTCAGCTTTTCCAATACGAAGTTGAGGTCTCAAGCAGGGACTGGTAGTTTCCTTGGGGGTTTTATATTCTTTGACCCTCTGAGGAACTGCCTTAAGAGAGGATGAGAGAATAAAGGAGGATCTGTGTTGTATTGTGCAGAAATGGCTGAAGCGTGGATCTTGATGGAGGAGAAGGAAAGTCCATTGTTTAACATCTCAGCTAGGTACTGTAAAATTTGAGGTATATTTATTACCCAAGGATTCTGTCCCTTCTTTTGATTCCAGGCACAAAATCGTTTCCATTTGGCGGAGTAGGCCTTCGTAGTAGAAGGTCTTCTGGCCTCCAAGATGACATCCTGCACCTCCTTGGAGAGGAAAAACTGTTGGGAAATCAAAGAATTCTCCATGCAGCTAGATTTAGAGTTTTGAGGTGGCTGTGAAGAGTTGTGTAGTTGTGCTGGGACAACAGAAGAGGGACTAGAGGTAGGATCCATGGTGGGGAATGTGTCAGGCTCTTCAGAAGCGGATAACAGTGTTGCCTGGGCCAGTCTGGAGCAATGAGAATCATTTTCGGCCTCTCTGCTCTGGCTTTTAATAGAACTTTGGGCAGCAGAGGAAGAGGCAGGAAGGCATAGACTGTCAATGTTGCCCAATTGAAGGAAAGTGTGTCCACTTTCCAGGCCTGTGGATGATAGGTCCTTGAACAAAACTTTTTCAACTGGCAATTTCTGTGGGTAGCAAAGAGATCTATGTCTGGCTGTCCCCATGCCTGAGTTATCTTTGTGAAAATTTGAGGATGCAACTTCCATTCGTGTGGATCTGTCATATTTCTGCTTATAATCAAAAAATAACAAGCCCAGCGGAGTTAATGCTCAGCGGATAAATAAGGATACAAGAATAAAAAATAATAAAGTCAATTACCGCTGAGCAATGCAATGAAGGGTTCCAAAAAGTTCAATCTCAAACACCTTCCAAGTCCAATAGCTGATAAAGGCTGACTATCCAATAATAGGCAGAACGTGATAAAAAACAGGTTTATTTAGTATAAATAGGTTAGCGCTTTCGCAATAGCTTCTTCAGACCTTATAACATAAAGCATTGAAAGTCACTATTTTAAATACACAAAAAAGGCGCCAAAATCCCAGAAACTTCTTAAAGATACAAAACTCATTTAAAGACACATTTAAAAACACATTAAAATGACATAGTGTTCATATCACTATAAATAATAAAGAATATATCATGTCAAAGCCATATAAATATTCATGATTATAATAACAATAAAAACATGAAAAAATAATAAAAATAAACAAAAATCAAATGAATATGGTGCAATAATATATACATACTAACATCTCTTGTTCCCTAACCTCCTAGATTTCAATAATGCGTAGGGAACTTTCCCATTCAATCCTGGTGTTACATCAGCCCTAAATTTAATAATCCAATGAATTTCCCTGGTCTCAGTGTAGTTGCTAATATCTCCTCTCCTATGTGTTTTAGAAATCTGTTCCAATATCCTGAATTTGAACTGATGTAATACACCTTTCTCACTAGTATGCTTGGCCAAAGCATTATGTAAGTTGCCCTTCCTCGTATGGTATGCATGCTCTCGGATCCTGTCTCTCAATGTCCAGTTCGTTTTGCCTACATAGTAGGCTGGACATGATGTGCAGGAAGCAAGATAAACCACATCTTTGGACATGCAGCTACCCTTCGTCCGGATGTAGTATGTGCCAAATCCATACGGGTAGACAAATACAGGATCAGTCTGTATATATGAACAGAAATTGCACTTATCACAAGGTGCCATATAAGGCCCTAGTGTGGTAGAGGGGATGTGATGTACTCTTGGGTAGCAAAGCAAACTCTTAAGATTCTTTTTGTTTCGATAGACAAACTTTGGTTGTTCACCTGTGAGACCCTTAATGGTGGGATCTACTGACAAAACATGCCAGTGCTTGGAAAAAATATCTTTGACTGCACCAATATCTCTAGTGTAATAAATGGGAAAGATAATGTTATTGTCTGTATGAAAACCATTCTTAGTATGATTGTGTCTCATGTCAGCTGTGTATAATTCCATCGCCCCTTCAAAAAAATAGGGCTTTGCTCTGTTCACCCTAAGGCTATGAATATCTCTTCTTGTGCCAATAGCTACGCCAACCTGGTTATGGCAGAATGGGAGCATCGTCACCTATTTCAGAATGAATTATTTAAGGAGTTTGCACCCTTCTACAGGCGTTTTGTAGATGATCTTTTTTTCGTCTGGAGGGGCACATCGGTACAACTAGAGTGTTTTTTTACACAGATTAACAATTCCAGTACATTCCTGAACTTCACCATGGAATGGTCGAACACTACCATTCCCTTCTTGGACGTTTATGTTGACAAACTACCGGGTGGGATTGTCAACACAGGTGTATATCGTAAGACCTGCTACAGGAACACATTGTTACATCGTTCCAGTATGCACCCGGGCTTTGTCTATAATAACATTGTGAAAGGACAGTCCATGCGGGTGTCTAGATACACACCTGAAGACTCTCATCTGGACACGGAATTGGAAGATCTTGGTATGAAGTTTATAGAACGTGGATACAGCAATTTGGACATCACTAGAGGGATGGAAGATATTCATAGCCTTAGGGTGAACAGAGCAAAGCCCTATTTTTCTGAAGGGGCGATGGAATTATACACAGCTGACATGAGACACAATCATACTAAGAATGGTTTTCATACAGACAATAACATTATCTTTCCCATTTATTACACTAGAGATATTGGTGCAGTCAAAGATATTTTTTCCAAGCACTGGCATGTTTTGTCAGTAGATCCCACCATTAAGGGTCTCACAGGTGAACGACCAAAGTTTGTCTATCGAAACAAAAAGAATCTTAAGAGTTTGCTTTGCTACCCAAGAGTACATCACATCCCCTCTACCACACTAGGGCCTTATATGGCACCTTGTGATAAGTGCAATTTCTGTTCATATATACAGACTGATCCTGTATTTGTCTACCCGTATGGATTTGGCACATACTACATCCGGATGAAGGGTAGCTGCATGTCCAAAGATGTGGTTTATCTTGCTTCCTGCACATCATGTCCAGCCTACTATGTAGGCAAAACGAACCGGACATTGAGAGACAGGATCCGAGAGCATGCATACCATACGAGGAAGGGCAACTTACATAATGCTTTGGCCAAGCATACTAGTGAGAAAGGTGTATTACATCAGTTCAAATTCAGGATATTGGAACAGATTTCTAAAACACATAGGAGAGGAGATATTAGCAACTACACTGAGACCAGGGAAATTCATTGGATTATTAAATTTAGGGCTGATGTAACACCAGGATTGAATGGGAAAGTTCCCCTACGCCCATTATTGAAATCTAGGAGGTTAGGGAACAAGAGATGTTAGTATGTATATATTATTGCACCATATTCATTTGATTTTTGTTTATTTTTATTATTTTTTCATGTTTTTATTGTTATTATAATCATGAATATTTATATGGCTTTGACATGATATATTCTTTATTATTTATAGTGATATGAACACTATGTCATTTTAATGTGTTTTTAAATGTGTCTTTAAATGAGTTTTGTATCTTTAAGAAGTTTCTGGGATTTTGGCGCCTTTTTTGTGTATTTAAAATAGTGACTTTCAATGCTTTATGTTATAAGGTCTGAAGAAGCTATTGCGAAAGCGCTAACCTATTTATACTAAATAAACCTGTTTTTTATCACGTTCTGCCTATTATTGGATAGTCAGCCTTTATCAGCTATTGGACTTGGAAGGTGTTTGAGATTGAACTTTTTGGAACCCTTCATTGCATTGCTCAGCGGTAATTGACTTTAATATTTCTGCTTAGGTTGTCTGCCAGTGTGTTTTCCTTCCCTGGCAGGAATTGTGCCTGTAGTTGAATTTTCAATTCCAGTGCTGTGTTCCATAGGGTCATGGCTTGCCTGCACAGGGGGTATGAATGAGTTCCCCCCTGTTTGTTTATGTACCACATCACTGTGGTGTTGTCTGTCCTTATCAATAGCTGGCCTGGATGCAGTAGGTCTTTGAAGGTCATAATAGCCTTTTGCACGGCTAGCATTTCCTTTTGGTTGATGTGAAGGAGCTTCTCTTTTCATGCCCATTTTCCCTGAATGCACTGATCTGTCATGTGTGCTCCCCAGGCGTAGTCTGAGGCGTCTGTTGTGATGATTTGAGTTGCTTGAGGTACACAGAAAGGAAGACCTGTGTTTCTTTGGCAAGCTTGAGCCCACCACATAAATTCCTTTTGAAGGCATGGAATGAGTGGTATAATTGCTTCCAAGCTGTGGCTGTGTTGAGACCATAAGTTTTTTAGGTACCATTGAAGTTTCCTCATATGCAGCTTTGCACGTGGGATTAGTAGGATGCAAGATGCCATGAATCCCAGAGCCTGCAGGACTTTCCTTGCAGTTAGCCTGGTGTAAGTTGCCATTTTTCTGAAGTATTGAGACAGTTGCCCTTGCTTGTCTGGTGTGAGGTAGGCCATCTGGGTGGTTGTATCCAAGCTGGCACCCAGGAAAATTATTTGTTGAGAGGGTATTAGTTCTGATTTCTTTTTGTTGACTGTATATCCCAGGAAGTTCAACAGTTTTATTACAAATGCCAGGTGCTGCAGTAGTATGTCCTTGCTGTCCGCTTGGATCAGGCAGTCGTCCAGATATGGGTAGATTTGTATCCCTTGTAGTCTGCAGAAGGCGATTACTGATGCCAGGCATTTCATAAACACTCTGGGCGCAGTAGATAAGCCAAAGGGCAATGCAGAGAATTGGTAATGGGTTGAACCTGCAAGAAATCTGAGGTATCTTCTGCAATCTTGTCTGATGGGGACATGCAGGTATGTCTCCTTGAGGTCCAATGTTACCAGCCAAGACTCCTTGCCCAGCATGGGACGAAGCTGCTGTAATGTGAGCATCTTGAATTTTGGCACATGTAGATATGTGTTTAGGATGGATAGGTCTAAGATAGGTCTCCAATCTTTGTCTTTCCTTGGCACCAGAAATAGTCTGGAATAAAACCCTTGACCTTGTTCTTTTGCAGGTACCTCTTGAATTGCTTTCATGTCCATGAGAGCTGAAATTTGTTTTTGTGCCTCTACCCTTTGATTTTGTGGCAGGTTTGGCATGCCTCTCATTTTTGGAAGGGTGTGAAAGTGGAACCTGTAGCCTCTGTCTATAATGTCCAGAATCCATTTGTCTTTTGTAACAATATGCCAATTTTGAGAATAATGTCAGTTTTCCGCCCAAAGGTGCTGCCATTAAAGCTTTGCTTGGCAGGTGTAGGGGGAAGTCATTGTGTCTGTTTTCTAAAAGACTGTGATCTATCTTCTCCACCTCTTGGGGTTGGTGCTTGCCACTGTCTGGCTCTGAAAGATCCTTGAGGTTGCCCTCTACCCCTTGGACGCCTGTATCTGCCCCTTTGAGGTCTGTTCGTGGCTGGAAAGGACCAATTTTTTTGAAGGCCAGTTTCTGCTGAAACGTGGAGGCTGTACCTGCAGGAAATCTTTCACTGTTTGCATTGATTTCGCTTTTTCCTCCATTTTCTTTAGCACCTCCTCTGCTTTAACACCAAACAATACATCTTTTTGAAGAGGCGCATCTAATAATTTAGCTTTGACATGATCTGATAAGGTTTGCTCTTTGAGCCAAGCATGCCTACGTATAACAGACCCCGTAACAGCAGCTCTACATGAGGCCTCTAAAGCATCAAAACCACACTGCAAGGTATGTTTACCCACTTGCTCTGCACCATGCAACAAATCCTGCAACTCTTTTAAATCTGGTTGTTCTGGTTGTGTCATCTTGCTTTTCAGCTGAGATATCAAAAACTGTTGATACTTTAACATATGGAACTGACAGTTTAATGCCCTCATGGTTAAAGTGGCCGAGGTGTACACCTTTTTCACCCACCTTTCTAAAGATCTGGAATCTCTCTCTGAAGGTAATGTTTTTTTAGCAGTAGAGGCCTTAATTCCCTTGGGACCCTGTGAAATAGTTTCTGGGTCAGCAGTATGGCTTTTATATAGGAACTGGTGAGAATCAGGAACCCGGTAATACCTGTCTGGTTTAACAGGAGCTGGAGGCAAAGAATCAGGATTAAGGCTGGCTTCTGTGTACACATCATCCAATATATCTAAAACAGGAGGGATAGCCAGAGGCCTATGCTGGGGGAGCAGAAGAAATTCCCTGAGCCTTTTCTTGGAATCTGAGTAATCTTGGCCTTCCCAGTGAAAGTGTTCCCTCAATGTATGCAGGGTTTCCCCAAAAGAGAAGTCCTCAAGGGGGGAGACCGAGGGAATAGACTCCTCTGCATCAGAGTCTTCTAATGGAGAATAGGCACAATCCTGGTCCTCAGATAGTTCTGAGGTAATAGAAGCTTGATCTGAGGAAGGGTAGTTTTCCTCTAATCTGGGCCTTTTGTCAGAGGGGGGTTGAGAACCCCTGATAAGAGTAATCAAATCCTCAGCCATTTTAAGCATCTGTTTTTTAGGCATGGTGCCTTGAGAGGGTGTTTGAGGAACGTGTTTTTTGGTTTTCACGGCTGTTTTAGATTTAGTGAAGGCTTTAATAGAGAAGGAGGAAGGCCTGAAGACCCCTTGAGAAACGGCAGGCCTGTTTAAATTCTGAGTTTCCCCACCAGGAGTGGCGTCGGTATCTGTAGTAGGAATGGGGGCTGAGGAGCCTGCGACCTCGGGTACTGAAGACACCGGTAATGCATTGTCATCGGTACTCAGGGGCTGCGTAGGTGCCTCGCTGAGTACCGGAGAACCGGCAGTCGGCCTTAGCGTGGTATCAGTAGGTGGTGCGGACCTCGTATGTCGGTCCTTATCTTTGCGTTTTTTGCTCAAAACTGGAGTCAGAGTATCCGACGACATAATATAATTACATTTTTTGCCCAAAAAGTGAAGGGCGAACTCCGCCCGATGCTTAATAGTGCGTTTGTTGAATCTAGCACAAAAACGGCAGACCGAGATGTCGTGGTCTGGGCCTAAGCAAGGTATACAGTAAGAGTGGAAATCCTTATGCGGTATTTGCTTCCCACATGAAATGCAATTATTAACTTTGTCTGACATCGGTCTGAGGCAAGAAAAGTTTCAACGGGTACTTAGCTTTCAAGAAGACTTCGGCTGAAATACTTTCGTAAATCTCAGGAGCTGGCCGACCGGCACTTGCAAACTGCTTCTGCTTCGGTCACCACGCGGCAAGAAAGACTGAAGAAAATGGCGTCGGCTGCCTCTTTTATACCCCTGCCACACTGACGTCAAGGAGGAAGCGACGACAACTGACGCCGGACCTAGACTTTGGAATTTGGCCGACCGAGGACCCGCCTGACGGCAGGATAACCCATCTGTTATGACTGCAGCTGTATGCACGATGAACATCTTGATAGAGAGAGACCATGCAGGAGAATTTCAAGGTACCACAGATTACATTTTACAAGAGGAACATGGCAGAAAATGTGGAGGAGAGTGGTTTGTCAAATAAAGGAATAGAACTATAGCAACAAATGTCCTTCCACAGGGATAGGGCACTGCACTCCTACACACACACACACACACACACACACACACACACACACACACACACACACACACACACACACACACACACAAACAAACACACACACACAAACAAACACACACACACAAACACACACACACACACACACACACACACACACACACACACACACACACACACACATCCTCTGTAGTTTGCACAAACTTTTAATAATGGTGAAGCCAAATAAATCCTCACAAATAAACTACAGGACTGCATTTCTAAAGCTGTGAAGGTATGGCTAAGGTCATGATTTTGAGACTAATTTTACAAAAATCAGCCTATAAAGTATTAAACTAACAGTGGCATGCCATGTGGGAGACACGCTGCAAAATATTAACTGTGGCCAATTTAATGAAGGCTCCTAATTCTGTCAACAGTTGTGTGTGATCAGTTTTTCAGAATCATCATTTTCTTGTTTTATTTTGTGAAATGTACAAGTATTATTGTGTAATCCTCTCTAAAACATGAATTTACAACCATATAAGGAGTCAGATATGTTAAGGAGATTCCTCACTTAGAGTGAAATGTTAATAAAGCATGACCATTTTTATCAGGAAGTAGTCTGGACTGAAAAAATAAAGTATATAGGTTGGCTGATTCCATAATTGTGGAATGGTTAATAGAAGGATTAATTTTCAACAATTTGGCAGAATATCTAAACATCAAAGCTTTAAAGATAAGTCAAATTTTCAGTCTACCCAAAGTTCACAAGGACTTGGATAAACTTCCTTTGTCGTCAACAGTGGCTGGAAGTTGGAATAAGACAGAGGCAAAGGTTATTTTGTAGGCAATTCTTCATAGAAACTGATGCAAAAAGTGATACTTTTACTAAGGATACATTTGATTTTATAAAAAAATGCTAATATTCAAATAAGTGAATCAGACTTACTGGTGACTATTAATATTATGTATATTTATACTGTTATACCAAATTAAGCCTTAAGACTGTACAAAGAGAGCTTTTTTCCAGCTAAATGTCTTTTCAGATAAACTGCTTAAGCTTCTAGTTAAATGTTGGATTTTATGTTGTCATTTATTTGTATAGAATTTGTTTCCCATTTTTACAGATAAGCAAATGGAGTGACTATGGGGGCAGTGATAGCCCCCAGTTATGCCACTATTTTTATGTCTGGATGGTAAAATGAATTTACTTTATAAACAGAATAAATTATCTGCTTCTATGGGCATTTTATTTGATATTTTTGTGCTATGTATAGAAAGGGAATTTGCAAGCCCTCATTCATTTTATTGATTATTTGAATAATGTCAAACTTTCTAGACATACTTGTCTATAAAGCCCATAGCTCAATTCTTGCTAAAATTCAGGAAAAGAAAAGATGTTAACAGTAATTCTTATTTGAGGTATAACTGTATACATTTGTAAAGACCTGAAAAGAATTGTAGTTAATGGGCAATTTGTAAGGGTAAGCAGGATAACTAATGAGGATCATATTTTTTTTTTTTGAAGAGGAAAGTGCTTTGTTAGCAGATACATTTTATTACAGGATTACCCAGAAAATCTAGTGGTGGAAATTTTAGAAGACGTAAAGGAAAAAAGAGCATGAAATTTGTACCGCTTAGACTTTCAGTTCGAATAAAGCAGATACCAGTAGAAATAACCATTACAACACAGTGATGCCTGTTAATACATCAGCAGACAAAAGCCACACCAAAATGTGATACAAAACAACTGCAAAATATTGTTTTTTTTTTGTTTTTTTGTTTTTTTTTTTTGGGAGGGGGCCATTATCAACAGACTAGGAGATATGTCTTGGTTAGAAAAAGAGGTACGAATTTGAAAGGCATTTTTTCAGAGATGATTAACAGATTGTCAGTTGTTAAAAGTGCTATTTCTCCAGGAATGTTGAACTTTTTTGATTACAATTACCGTAAAAATATTAGTAGTGGAATTTTGGAATTATTTTTTAAAGGCCAGCCAGCAATGATACCTGGGATATTTAATTGTAAATCAAAATTTGTTGTTTATGCTGCTTGCTGTACAAAATGTGCAGTGCTCCATAGTGGTAGAACTATTACAGAGTTATAGCACTGAAAATGGACATGTATCCAGTTGGACTAGCCCGGTCAACAAATGTAAAATAAAAAATAAATAAAATAAATATGAATGCTTCCATGCAGTAGAAATTTCTAATATGGAAAATGTTCTCTCAAAACATGCAAATACTTGCAGTAGCAACAAAAGTTTTCTGTTTACGGCGAAAGATGCAGTCAAGAATTACATTAATAGATATGATGCTGAGAATTATTTAGATTATTGGGAATACTCTTGGCATCTGAAGTTGAATGTCATTTTCCAGTTTTATTTAACATTTGTTTACTGGGAAAGTCTAACTGGGACAGAGCCCATTTTCAGTGGATGCTCAGGGAGAAATGCTGCAGATGTGTGCCTTTGGAATGTGGGAAGAGACCAAAGCACCTGGAGGAAACCCATGTGAATGCAAGGAGGACATGCAGACTCCGCACAGAAGGCTTTCCAGCTGAGAATCAAACCAGAGAACCTTTTGCTGGAGGTGACAATGCTAACCAATGCACCCACTCTTAATGACATAGGAAATGTTGAAGTATATTTAAAAAAAAAACCCACTTAGGCATAAGTAATAACATAGTTTGAGGTTTTCCATTTAATCATTCTTTTGTGTGTAAGACTTGAAGATTTTCCTATCTAAAGATAAATGTGGCTATGATGAAGTGAATAACGTGTATCTAGTTTTAAGTACTGCTATTGTTTTGGATTTTATCTTATTTTATATCAACAGTGTGGGAATGCTTTGGAAGCTTTTTTGGTTATTGTAAAGTTGTGGAGAAAACTTCATTTGGCCTTCATTAATTTAATTGATTTATTTATTTGAATGGGGATTAAGTGACCAAATTCTCCACAATTTCTTTTCATTCACAACCACGATCAAGGATATGCAATATTTATGGGCAATGTACAGTAATTAGTAAATCAACATGTTTTTAGGAACTACAGAGGAGATGGAGTTCCCACAGAAAACCCATGCACACATGAAGACAGATTCCAAATAGTAATCATGACTCAGTCCCATATCCTGGACATGTGTGGAAGAACTTTAAGCAAGACAATATACTGCAAATATCAAGTCGAATGGTCGAGTGTATGAACTTATATCCTGTAGAAAAAGTAGCCTATTTCACATATACTGCTTATTAAAACCACTGGACATAAAGAGTGACAGGACACTCAGTCTTAATGGATTATAGCACAACTTCTGAAAGCATTTATAACAATATTATACAAGACAAAGCCTAAGTACTAGAAAAAAAACTGCTGATTGCAAGGATTCCAGATTAGTCATAGAACACAAATAGCAGGAATTTACACATTTCAGATTACAGTAAACACAGATTCTAGACTATAGATAATACTTCGAGGATCACTTTAGTGCCCTTTTTTAACAGTCACATTTTTTATAAAACGTGTTGTGCATATCTTAGACATGAAGAGTACTTAAATACTCAAATTCATTTTGGTCTTTTTAAGAAGAATTCTCAAAAAATAGAATATGTTCAGAAAACTAAAAGTAAAAATATATGATTTACACTCAGTTTCTGTGCCTTCTGCTATAAAGATAAATAGATACATAACTTTTGCTAACTGAACACGTTTAAGCATTTTCAGATCCATAAAAATGGAATGTGCTGTTTTGTAAAAAAAAAATATATATATATATATATATATATATATATATATATATATACTTAAATTAGTATTAGGTTGCTTTTATGGGGGAACTTGGACACTGCATAGATATCAGTAGTGCAATCAAACTAGAGATGCATGGAATTTCTCACCTTAACATTTTTAACAAGAAAGGTCCATTAACAAATGAGTATAGCAAAAAACAGAAAGGCCCTTGTAACGGAGTTATAAACCTTCATTGATGAAGTTATCATGTGAGATATGCAAATGACTCCTTAAAGAAATATAGGTATTCCAGAACACCAGATTGTAGTAGAAAGATATGCATACTTTGATTAATGCATTCAGGCTAAAAAGACAGATTCCATCAGCTGTAGACTCATTTTGGACATGACAGGTCAGCACAAATGGAGACTAACTATGGTATGAAACACTTGGTTTATGAAAACTGTTATGTCCGTTACATTATGGGTGGGTCCCAAATAAGGTCTAAAACAAAGTACACACCAGATACACACAGAATGGCAGGATCAATACAGAAAGACCCTGATAAAACAGAGTAGCACCTGTGAAAAACAAACTTTACAAACCTCCCTCAGGAAAGGTATCACTTGCAGTTCACTGTGTATTCACTAGCAGTGTGCTGAAATACTGGC
This sequence comes from Protopterus annectens, assembly GCF_019279795.1. NCBI lineage: Eukaryota > Metazoa > Chordata > Ceratodontiformes > Protopteridae > Protopterus > Protopterus annectens. Next base: position 559,928,895 of record NC_056747.1, read on the forward strand.
ATTATTTCGTCCGTCCCACTGCTCCCCTTATGGCATTATCACTGTTTGGGTCATCTGACATATTTTATTGTCTGCTTTTAAGGAGATACAATTAGTGCCTTTTTTAACAATAAAAGCCGTAAGACAATAATAATGAAGCTGACAAGATGACGTGTATTCATTGTATGTCGTTATGCACTACTAGGAAGTACAGAAGTTCCCACTAGTTCACGGACTAGTCATGTAAAGTGAGACACAAGTTTAAAGTGTATACATATGCACAAATAAATGTAAACTTCTTTCACACTACATGTGCACTGACAATTTATGATGACATGTTTCACTGATGATTAATTAATTGAAGGCCATTCAGCCAAAAATGAATGATCAAGTGCTGCTCCGGAAACAAATGTAAATATTTTACTTATTCTTCCAATCACCATTCTCACAATACAAAGAAATTACACTAACGTGGCATAAGATGACCTTTACTGAACAACATTTCAATCACAGAATTAACTAATCAATCATAAAATGTATTAATCACAATATAAACATAACTTCCACATAACAGTTTAACAGCGGCAATGGCACCCGCTCACCTCCCATCACAAAATAAGCATTACTCCAACCACTTACTTTGACCTTACCAGAAGCAGCATGACAGTGCTCACTTCCATACCCAACCAGCTAACTAACTACCTTATAAAATCCAACGCATAACACTAGAGGGGGAACAGAAGAAGGACATGCCAGCCCCTCTTCTCCACCCACCAATCCACTCAAGTATAAAAACAAATGACATATCATCTGACACAAAAACAGAGGGAGGGCAGGCAGCAAGTTCACGCCAAAATCTGATCTCCCCACCCTAAAGCTCTTACATAAAACTGCATTAACTCCTCCTCACACTTACCTCACTTCCACTTTAAATGCCCTTCCCCTTGCCTTGACTCTCCACCACAAACCTTCCACCATTTAATATAAAACTCTTCTCTCCCTTCACCTCTTGACCTCCCCACCCCCCGGCCCCCTCACCTCCACAAATACCTAAAGCATCTCTGGACAAATTAGTTTGTTCCAAACTACATTTATATCATTATATTATCTATTACAAATTTGGGGTAAAGTATAATTAAGCCAGTGGTGCACGAGGTCGCCCTTGTATGAGGTGAGAGGAATTTAAAACACATATAAAACATAATTTTAAAATTTAATCTCAGCACCATTAGGTCAGTCAATCTCAGTCAAAAGATGTTTCATGATTGTTTCTGGAATGAGTGATATTCATATTTGTGTGCCAGTGTAACGAAGTATGTCACATTAAGGTTACTAGACAGTTAAGATATCATAGGATACAAACTTTTAACTCATATACCTGCAATCCATGTTGTAACATGAACCATAAATGATGCATTAATTATTACACAATGACTTTCCATTAACATTCAAAAGTGTGCATGCTGATTGGTCAGCCCAACCAGGGTGCCTGTTGTAAAATCCAGCATATACCAATAGAAAAAAGTCTGGTTACCCTGACATTCTTCTTTTAGTATATGCTACAGCTTTGAGCCAATTTAGCGAATGGCAGACAATACTCCACCAAGTTAAAACAATGCTGCCATACAAGTCCAGTAAACCAAAAGAAAACGTTATTACAACATTGGTTCAGCACTTTTGTCCTTATACTGTATTAAAAACATCATCAATACAGTATAAGGATGAAAGCACTTAACCAATGTTGTAATAAAGTTATAAAGTTTTCTTTTGATTCATTGAACTTCTGTGGCAGCATCATTTTAATATGCTACACTTTCCAGGCCAATAAGTACAAAATTTCAAATCTGGACAGTTTAGAGGTAGGAGAGTGACAGGGCATAAATACATGGAAAATCAGGTACATTATACGAAACTAAAGAAACCTACCTGATTTCCTTGTATTTCTGCCCTGTCTCTCTTGTACCTCCGAACTGTCCAGATTTCAAACTTCTTTTTTTTTTTAAATGGAGATTTTACTTTCTCCATTGTTTCCTTTCCAAACGCTGATGTACTGAGTAAGCATGGGAACAGAAGTCCCGTATGCATCCACAGTACATCAAAAAAGCCCCATGAAACTGGGAAAAACAGGATGAACACCACGGTGATGTTATACACAGACATTATTTAAGAAAAGTAACTTTTTTATTAAACAATGTCATTGCATAATAGCAATATCCCATAGCCTGGGTGTGGGTAATGTTGGATTTACCCACGATTGGCTTTGTTTGGTTACTCTGTCTTCACTCTCATTACCAAACCACACCAAACATGGGTAAATCCACCATTACCCACACCCAGCCATGGGTTATTACTATAGTATTATTCACAATAAAAGATCTTCACTTTTAAGGATACTTATGGGATCTTGGTGCTTTTGTGCTAAATTCCTTCCTCCTGTGTGGACTCATCCATCTTTTTATTTGGTGGGAAGACTTTGTATCACAACTTTCATATTTCTTTAGGTTATATGACATTATTTCACAAAGAGCCTCAGTAATAAGGTAGCTTATGATATATATACACTGCTCTTTCCTATAGAATCTTCTACGTAGGCTGTCTGATGTCTTTCTACAACTTTTTAATAATCACAAACACTTCCAGAAGTAGTTATCTCTAAATCCCCTATACACCTGAATAAGATCCCCTCATATATATATATATATATATATATATATATATATATATATATATGTAAGAGACATTGTACAAGTTCAGATATTTTAGTGTTTTATAATAACTTAAATTTTCACATCCACGGACACCCTTTCTATATTTCCTCTGTACTCTTTCCAGTTTACTCATATTTATTTTCTTATAAGGTTTCCATATTGTTATTCCATACTCAAGTTTGGGTCTAATGAAATGAACAAACAATGATTTCATCATTTCTAATTTCCTAGACATTAGAAATCTTTTTATCCAACCTATAATTCTATATCTAACCTTATCCAATTGGTTGATATGATTAGAAAAACTCAAAGCTGGATCTTCATATGTACCCAGGGTCTTTAAATGAACAGACAGTTTCAATTATTGTATGCTGTATTATATATTTACCTTTCAATTTATGTCTCCCAAATTTTATATGCTTATTTTTTTATGTATTTATCAGCATATTATTTTCCTGTGCCCAAATGGTCAGTTTAGTCAACTTCTTTTGCAGACATGCCCTATATATACCAGATGCAATCAGATGACCAATTTCAAGTCAACCGTATACAGATTGTAGAACACATCAGATAAAAAAAGATAGAGCTTAAAGATACAATCTAAACAAGTACGGCCTAGGACAGAGCCCTGTGGGACACCCTGACTTTAACCAGGAATTTCACCTATCCAATTGCTATATGATACCTGCCATGTCCTATTTCTAAACCATGCAGCTATCCATCTTATCAAGATTACATCACTACCTAGTTGTTCTAATTTATTGATCAGCATTTTATGAATGACCTTGTCAAATGCTGAAGTTAAATCTATATAAATTACATCACAACACAATTTTTCATTCGTAGTTGTTATTATATTGTTATAAAGCATCATGTTACAGGTGGTAATAGATCTATTTTCAACATAAGCATGCTGATATATAGTTTTAAGTCTCAGCCTTTCCAATTTTGACAATAACTTGCCCAATATCACCTTCTCCATTATTTTTCCATAACATGAAAGTACATTTAAGGGTCTCTGGGTTTGTCCTATTCCCCTTTCCCTTAAAGACAAGTTTAATAAGTGCTTGTCTCCAGTCTTGAGCATTCTCCAATATTTATACGATCTAGTAAAATAATAAATATAATGTAAGTTCTTGCCGAAGTGTTCAGAGGTCATTATTACTAATTCCATCTCCTCCCTGTACTTTGTTTTGATCAAGTTCGGATAGTTCTTTTTCAATGTAATCTAATTTAATTTCAGTATCTGAGGTCTCCTGGATGTCACTAGGCCAACTTATCAACCTCTCCATGAAGCTGTTTTGCATAAGATTTTGTAAATATATCTACAATTTCTGAAAATAAATTTTAGAGTCTGCACACAGTTTATCAGTTTGTATGCCTTTAATCCTCCCATAGTTTATGTATCTATAAAATGGTCTCTTATGCTAAATATTTTTAAATAAAATTTTCTCTGATTTTTCTTGATCTTGTATCACGCCATGCTTAATTTATTTATCCAGGTTGTTTATTTCAGTTTTCGAAGTTGTAGTTCAACCTATTTTCCACTTCTTACATTTTTTGTCTCTTACCTTAATCAAGTATCTTGTTCTTATGAAAATATACCCTCCTGATCTGTGTCTAGATCCTGATGTTTTGTATTCAAACATTTTATTTTTCAAAACTTTCCATGTTCCTTCTGCAGTTTTTTTCCACTGAATGCATCACTCCAGTTAGTTTTACACAGTGACTGTTTTGCTTCCATATAATCTGCTATTAATCTTCTGTGCATTTGTTTAGATTTCAGTTTGGCAGAATTATCTAACAATAAATTAACCTTTATAACTCCATGATCACTACACATCAATAGTGGTAAAACTTGACATAAAGTAAAAGTAATTTCTTTAGCAACACAAATAATGTCTAGTATGTTCCGTTTTTTTTTTTTTTTTTTTTTTTTTACAATCTAAAGAACTTGATGTTGTGAATAATTACCTTACTAATGTTACTGAATCAATATTATACAATGACCCCCCATTAATATTCCAAAATGTGCATGCTGATTGGTCTTTAAAAAAAGTAACGGAGATCTTCCTATCTCCATTTCTTTTTTTAAAGGTGTCTCGCTATGTTAAATGGGTTTAACATAGTGAGACAGCTTTAAAAAAAAGCAACATAGATTCTCTGTTGCTTTTTTTAAAGCTGTCTCGCTATGCTAAACTCCTTTAACATAGCAAGACACTTTGTAAAAAGCAACAGCGATCTTGCTTTCTCCGTTGCTTTTTTCAAAACTGTCTCGCTATGTTAAATGGGTTTAACATAGCGAGACAGCTTTAAAAAAGCAACGGAGATTCGCCGTTGCTTTTTTTTAAAGCTGTCTCGCTATGTTAAACTCCTTTAGCATAGCGAGACAGTTTGTAAAAAGCAACGGAGATCTTGCTTTCTCCGTTGCTTTTGCCCACAGCTCTGATGTACTGCGTAAGCATACGCATGCTCAGTACATCAGAACTGCCGCAGAATACCAGACAGCTGTGGAAGGGCAGCAAGGAGGCATTATACAATGCCATTATTTAAGAAAAGTAATTATTTTTTTCTTAAATAATGTCATTGTATAATAGCAATAATCCACTTCTGGGTGTGGGTAGTGACATGACAAGAAATTCCTCCATGAGTGCATAATCATTGAGATATTTACAGATTCATTGTATAATTAATGGTATAAATAACACTAAATATTTCTCAATATTTTCAACTTTCAGTGCAAACTTGAAAGAATGTTTTATTCAGCAAATCCAAGGTTTCACCTGATATCATGTAAAAAATTGTAAGTCATGTGTTTTTCAAAGTATTAAGTACTTATGGAAATATTTATTTTCATAATTACTAACAAATAACAGGCACTATCTCAGGTATAGTGTGATATAAATAGACATTGACAATGACATTTAATGTCTCCTACCATGTCACCCAATACTCCTTAATATGTAGGCCTCTCAGTTATGAAAATATGAACATAAATACGAAAATATAAATATTAAATGATAAACAGTGATTAACTGCTCCCATGTGGGACATCCTAGATTAACAATCTTTGTTTCATTTTGTCAATAACTCCTTGTACTTTCTAATATTGCCTATTATAAGTTGGTAAGTCACTTAGTAAATGAAGCCAGACACCCCCCCCCCCAAAAAAAAAGTTCTGGATGCCATAAGAAACTATGGGTGTGAACTGAAAGTATACATAAAAGCATTAGATACTTGAATGAGTTAATCCCTATTATAACACTTCCACCTGATTTTATGTTAGAATGTCTTTTACAGTAAAAACATTTATACCTTGACAGAACTGGCTTCCAGTCATTGTTCTTTAATTATATATCAAATGACAGCATCAATCTTTCGGAAACGTAGCAAATTTTCTAATATAAAAAACTTTATTATTAATGCTCAAAGGATTAGCAACCATCACAGATGCATCAAATGTTGCTGTCTGTGAATTGCAAAATTTTCAGCCTGGCAAAAATCCTGCCTTGTGCTGGTGAGATATCTGCTGCAAAAATTTTCTTCCCTGATCTTGACAAGTGCACGTCATCCTGTCAGAGCATGTGTGCCCAAAATTAAGCTCAGATGCTCTACACATTTCCACTTTTAAATCCAGACATTTTTTCATATTAAGTATTTACCCCCAAAAATCTTTTCATTCATAGTGACCCGACTCTACTTTCTATATGTGATTTGTAAATAAATATACCCCAACACCTGTACAAGCTATGCTAAGAGGGCTGTAAGTTCCCTACTAACAGAGTATCCTTGCAAAAGAGATCATTTGTTGTTGTTGTATCTTTCGGCTTTTCCCGGTTAGGGGTCACCAAAGCGGAACTCCGGTCCGCTAATGATTGGCAGTAGATTTTTATGTACTGAGTTGCCAGCCCTGATGCACAACCTTCAATGAAGGTACGCCCATTTACGCATGTCTCCACACAGAAGACGCTTTAGCTGAGAATCGAACAGGACGTCTTACTGTGAGGCAACAATGCTACAGCAGCACCACCACCGCAGCAGCAAAGGAGATAATTTTACAGAAGTGAATTAAAAACATATCAGTGTAAGAAACTTCTCTGTGTGGAAGATTTTCAGTCCATATATTTCTAGTTAATCACTGTATATTAATCAGAGCAGACAAAAGTAGTAGAAGTAGCGAACTTAAACTCGTCTTAGACTTAAGACAAGTTTAAGTTCGTTACTTCTACTACTGTTGTCTGATCTGATTAATATACAGTGATTAACTAGAAATATATGGACTGAAAACCTTCCACAGAGAAGTTTCTTACAGTTTTGTTTTTGGACCCACTACACTTTAGTTGGTTGTTTTCAGACTTCGGGGATACCATGGAGATTACTTGTTTTTAATTAAAAACATATCCATACCTCCTTATATTATGGCATTCTAAGGGCTGTTTCACATCCTCTATTTTTGCTCCTGGCAACCATAACACTATTCAACGTTCATTATCTTCTCAGTTAATGTAAGTATCAGTTCCTCTAATAATTAAATCTCCAATTACAAAAATATCTTTTCTGACCAGATCTGAAGAATCTCTAACTTTTAAATCACTAATATCTGCTCTATCAGTATTACAAAAGAATGATCTTCATCACCATTAGTTTTATTAATCCCACTGTTTTGATTGTGTATTACATTTGCAAGCATACAGTTCTCATCCAGCTGGCTTTGTACATCCGTAGCTTGAGCTTGTTGTCAATGTCTGCCTTTCTCCTTTTTTCTTTCAGTGATGTTCTTCAGTCCTCCCAAGTTCAAATTTGATTTCTTCACTTTCACCTGCCCCTTGCCTCTTTTTTTCTACCTTATATTTTGGAAAAATGATGCCTTTTTTTCTGTAGACTGATGATTTTCTGATAGAAAAATGTTATTTCCTGTAATATTTTGTTGCATAACAAAGCAGTGCCCTTTTAGTATGTATTCTCTTTGCTTTGCAGACATCAGTTTCTTTTTCTTCCTTGTTATTTGTTTTGAACGTCTTCCTTCCTTTCTTTAGTTCCTTCTATATGCTCTGAATCCTCAGATTGCTGAATACTTGTATCCAGATTCTAAAGTTTTCAGCGGCATTATCTTTTTTCATAGAAATTGAATGATCTTTACAAACAATAGACACTTCCTTTCCTGTGTTCTATTTGCTCTTTGCCTAACATTGTTTATCTCATCAGTCCAGTTATTAATATGTGCAACAACAGTTCTCCAAGTTGTGTCAATTTCACAAGTGTGATTGTCATCAATAAGTCTAGATTTACTGCTAATAATGGTAAGCAAGTCATCTAGCTTTTGGCATGAGGAATACAGATCACCAGTGTTATCAGGTGTTACCTTTAAATATACATAGCATTTATTGCACTGTACAAGATATGGTATACTCGTTTAAGGAATCCATATTCAGCTGGAAATTAATAAAAAAAATTCTGAAAGAAAAGAATAATCAAAATCAGTTACCACAGAATTCAAAGAGAATTTAAATAAATTTCTATGAGGAAAAATCACACAAACAATACACAAATAACTATTAAATTAAGTACAGTAAAGTTGTTGCTTTGACAAGTTGTGAAAGTCACACAAAAGCTGGAATTCCTTTACATCAGTCACTATCCCTCACAGAGGCTCCGCTTTTTCACAGTAAAGATCAGTTAATCACAAACCAAGAAAGGACTGTTTAGATAAGCTCTGGATATAGTATCATACTGTTATACCCACTGGATACATTTTTCACTATGCTTGTACACTATACATACATGCAATACGTGCATATTATAATACTAATAGCCAGATCTGTTGCATATTTCATGGAATAGTGTTACTTACATTCCCTTCAGATTATGCTCCACCCCCTGCAGTCTTTGTAAACATACAAGGACTCTGTCGTCAGGCCCACTAACTCATCACTTCCAAGGGTAGACAATGTGAAGGTTACTGTCAGTGGTCATTCAGTCACCAAGATCTCTAATGTTAAAAGGGCTCTAAGGGCCCTAACTGCTAATAAATATAACTATGATATTGTAGTGGTCCATGAAGGAGGGAAATTACTTGAGATGTGAAACCATGACAGACATACAAAGAGACATATCAGAGCTATGTGGTAAGGTATTAATTCAGATTGGAATCTTCCTTCATCTTAAATCATGCATACATACAAGGGAAAGATAATTGGTTTTAATAACTGATGAAATAGCAGTTGCCATTCCAGGGGGTTCCAGTATGTGCCACTATGGGACAAGATGTTTGGCAACCTAGCTTATTTTGATAAAGATGGTCTGCTCCCTCTCATTTCAAGGCTTCTGCATAATATTTAAAACCTTTGCTTTTCCCAATGTGTTTTTTTAGACAGAATCTAAATGATGGGATAAACAATAAATTGCCTGATCTTTAGGCAGTCCTGTTTTTTTGAAAAAATCCATGTCTGCATAATTACAAATTCATGGTTTAAATTTAAAGAGAGCACTCGCTGTATACTGGGGTTTTGAGCTTTTCATACCTTAAGACCCAATGGCAAATATAGTGGAATCAAGGAACATATTATCTCAAGGTAGATTCCTATGGACTTACAAAACAAACTCATTGAACTACAGATCATGCCAGATAAAATTATCAACTGCTTGCTTGTTACAGAATACCTTCTGAGTCTCCTGATGACTAGGCCAGGTTCCTCATTGCTCTAAATGATCTCTCTATTAAAAACTGCTTTATTTTGAGTGACTAACTACTCTTCAATAATGTGGGACACCTATACCTCCAATGTAGGATATGCCCCAAAATTCCTAGACTTAAGAAAAAATCCCTTAGGCAGTTGGTAAACAAAACTGCTACAGGACACAGCATTCTTGACTTGATTTTTAAAAATATGGCCACCTGTTTCAGTACTCCTCTGATATCTCCTTTCTTAGTGAAGCCTGATCACAGACTTGTGACCTCCATTAAACTTTCAAAAGCACCTACAGCAAACCCCAGTAAATTTAGGGACTACAAGCATACTATCTTCAACCAACTCTATGACAAAATATCAACATTTACTATGACTACACATCACCTAACCTTTACACAGCAGCAGACTTCAGTAAAAAATCTACACCCATTTAGAAACATGTGCAGCACTAGCAGCCGTACTAGAACCAATGATGATGAGAAATTCAAAAATAAACTACCTTGATGGTCCAGCACCATAATGAGACTTTACAACTAAAGAAAGAAGCACATTGAATTATTTTGTAAATTCAAAACCCCTCTTCTCAAGAATAACATCAAAAGCAAATGAAGAACACTATCAGGTTCACTAATGGAACCCATGAAATTTGGCTGGCATCTGAAGTCAAAAGAGATAAATCTTTCTATAGCTATGCTTCAAAACTAAGAAACAGTACCCTGCATTGCTCTGAACTTATTCAAAACTGCATCTCATATTATAACCTGGTAGAAATTGCTAATATCTCTGTAAGTAAATTTAGTTAGTAATAACAGTTTTCAGAAAACCCTTCCATTAATGCAACTAATGCCAAGAACCATATCATCCAGGTCAAATGAAGTCATGACCCCCTAATATGCAGCCCTAATTAGAATGATCATGGAGTACAATTCCCCATTTGGGATGCACCTTTCCAGACCTATTAATCAACTGGAAGGGCCCCAGATGTTCTTAATCAAGAGGATCATATTAGGAAAGTCCTGTAGCACTATCTACTTACAAGGTTTCTTATAGGCTTTTGTGTGCTCATCTAAATCTTACTTTCCATGCCTCCTCCTCCATAACCTCCTGTAGCTTTGTAAATCAAACACCTTCACTAATACCAAAACTAGAGACTTAACTAACCAGCAGCACATATATAAAATGTACTGAAGTGACAGAATTATTAACCAGCACATACAGCACCTCTGAAACAAGCTTCCTCTGTAAGCTTAAACAAAGTGGCATACTATCATCCTTCAGATTAAATCTGGATGACAGGATGGGTACCAATACATTTACTCCAGGACTGACCTGCCTTTCCTAAGAAGGTACATACTATATGTGGGTATTAGCAAGGTGGAAACAGTCATATGTCTCAATTGAATAAACCACTAAGCCAGTGAAAGGACTGCCCACTGAAGAAACAGAAAATAATTTAATAAAAAATACTCTAGCACCTTGGCAAAACACAGCCTTCTTGGAGTAGATGCAAACAGTAAAAACACACTTCTTAAATACACAAACCCAATAAAACAGATTAGTTAATTAACTAATCAAAATAAAATAGTCATAAAAGGGCTTTCCAATTACATTCCTTATTCAAGCCCCTAGGACTCTAAGTGTCAAACTTAAGAATATAAATTGTTTCTTTAAAGTGCAATCTGTTTTTTAAGGCAACATCATCTCTCTCGATGATTTGCTCCAATATACATGCCCTTAAATCAGCAAACACCCCCCCCCCCATAAATCAAATTAAAATGCAGAGCTACTGGGTTCTCCACATTTTTATTTTTAATATCTGTAATGTGCTCATGCAGTCTTAATTTAAAAATTCTTTTAGTTTTACCTATATAAAAAAGATTACAGGAGCATGAAATTGCATAAATTACCCTTTTTGTAGTACAAGTATAGGAGTTTAAGGGGCAAAAGTTAACCCTACTGATTTTTTTCAAACAATCTGAACACATACTTGGATATGGGGCACCTGCCACAAGAAACAGTGCCATATAAATCTCTAACTCTACCTATAGTCTCATTTGGGGGGGGGTCATACAAATTATGAAAAACATATCTCTAACATTTCTCCCTTTTTTATACAATATGAGGGGGTATCTACACAAATTTTAACACCATTTCTGCCTTTGAGAAGAAAGGCCCAGTAGTATTTAATTATATTTACTACTACTTGACTAAAAATATTGTAACTGGGGACAAAGTATATTTTCTTAACACCACGGTTAACTACTTAATTTGCTCTAAAATTGTCATTTCTATTAATTATTCTATGCTCCTGTCCATGGGGATTAAGTAACTTTTTTAACAACTGTATTATCAAATCCTCACTATAACCTCTTTGTCTATAGGCAATCCATGTCTGTAATATTTCATTCTATAGTACTTCAGGGTCACTACACAACTTACTCACTCTCAATAATTCATTATATGGTAAAGCATAAAGTACATGTGAAGGATGGCAGCTGTTGCTATCAAGAAAATGTGCAATATCATTAAATTTCCTATGTCATTAATGTCTAACACCAAATCCAAAACAGTAACAGCCTTTCCTGTTTGTAACCCATCAAATCGTAGACCAAAACGGTTATCTAAGTCTCCAACAAAAGAGACTACAAAATTTTCACCTGTCTTACATAAAAAATCAAATCATCAATAAATCTAGAATAAAAATTACATTCTTCATAAAAAAAATCCATCCTATATAAAAATTCTGTTTCAAATAAACCCATAACTAGGTTGGCATACATGGGTGCAAAAGATGTACCCATGGCCATACCCTGCAACTGATGATAAATAAAATGATTAAACTCAAAAGAAAATGTTGTCAAATAAAAATGTAACAGTTTAATAACAATTATCCATATGACTAGTACCTAGAAAAAAATCTAGCAGCTTCTAAACCTACATTATGTGAAATGCTGGTATAGAGACTTTAACATCAGTAACAATCCAAAAACAACCAGTTTCACATTTAACAGATCCAACTTTCCTTATAAAGTCAAACGAGTCTTTAATATAGGATTCCAACTTCACCCCATAATTTAAAAGATAAGAGTGTAAGAATTTTCCTACACCATGTAAAAGATATTTATCGGCTGCTAAAATTGGGCGACCAGGAGGTGAATCCATGCTTTTGTGAATTTTAGGCAAGCAGTAAAATTTAGCTAAGGAACTGTCATCTATTTGAAACTTTACCCCCACATCATGTTTTGCAAAATACCCCAGCCTCTAGCCCTTAAACAATAATTCTTTAAAGCTTTCCATCACTTAATAATATTCTGCCTCCTCTATAACTTTATAAACAGTTTTATCTGACAAATGTTCCATACACATTTTAAAATATTGTGTATGATGAAGCACTACAATCTTTTAGCCCTTGTCAGAAGGTTTTACAACTACATCACGTCTCTTACTCAAATTCAACAATACTTTCCATTCATTTTTACACAAATTGTACTGAATTTTGTTTTGCTTTTTTCAGTAAAAAATTTGTGCAATTTCACCTCTAAAGCATACCTAACCATTGCTGAAAATTGTTGCACATTTTCATTATGAAAGGCAGGAATAAATTTACGTTTACATGGCACATGTGATGTATCTAACAAACAAGAAGCATTTATACTATCTACAGAATCAAAGGAAGAATTACAAGAAAAAAAGTTTCATATATTTTCTTCACTATCTAGTGATGCAGACATAATTTCTTCACATGCCTCCTTTTTAGAGTCAAAAAATCTAGTAAATGTGACTTTCTGGAAAGGTGAAACAATTCAATTTGTAATACATTCCACCTAGGTAACAATGTTGGTATAAATTTCAGTCCACATTGCAAGACAAAGTTCAGCCTCAGAAAGACAAATGTTTGATAAAGTTACAACATTACTAAAATCCTTCATAACACTATGTTTGAGAAGACAGCAAACATTATTAATGTCAATACTTAGTTTTTTTGGCTGTTGTACCTATAGAACTGTCCATCTCTGTTGCCCTCATAGCATGTTCTCTTACCATATTTGTTGTATTCATTATTCTGATATTCCCCATGCCCTATTGGGCCATGAAAATTATTGTCCTTCCAATAGTTTGGTTGTTTTGCTTGTGGAAATGGAGGATAACTATTGTCTTCGCCTTCAGATTCAGCTGAACTATTAGTGGCTTCTAATGAGGCAAAAGAAGCACCCATTTGCTTTATCTGCTTACCAGAAGTTGCTGAGTGACTTCCCCTGTTACCCTCGTTAGCAAACTTCTTAAAGGCTTTCTCAAAACTATAGTCTCGGGGATCACATTCAAGTTCATTAATTTTCCTTTTCATAACATCTTCTGAAGTCCCTTCCAGTTTGTTGTTAAAGGAAAAAAGCATGTACTCAAAATGCATGGCTCCAAGCTCTCCTGATAGCTTAGAACAAGATGCAGTAATTTCCTCCGTAAGTTTCCGTTGATTGACTGCATTTCTTCTATCAGGATTTGAAACCACTCCTTTGCATACCTATGTGCTGCAGCAATGCAACAAATTTCAAACTGCACATCAACAGTATCCTTACTGTCAGAAGGTGTAGTGGGACGTTTTACAATATGTCTCAATTGCCTTGTATGACCAATGATCCTATGACCTTCTGATAATTATAAGGTTGGTTAAAGATGATCCAATCTAAGTGAGCTTTTGAAAAATTAAACTAATGGATATTTTATTTTTATAGATCCTTATGGCACTCCAGCAGAGAATGTAGGGCCTCTGACAGGATACAGACTACATGAACTGTAATGGATCAATGCACACAGTACCAAGAAAACAAGGCAACTCATTTTGTTTGGAGGTCATTCTTGAGTAACCCATGAAGAAAGAGGTAGGTTAAAGGCCTGATGACCTTTGTAAAATCAATAAACAAGGCACTGTCAGGTTTCCTTAATCCCTAAAGTAGATGCAATAATAGTCAGGGAGAGTAAGGTAGTTGTGTTTCTTGGAAAAGACTTGAAGTACTGTGTATCCACATAGGTGGCAAAATGTTCCCTGAGCCGAAAGATAGAATTGTTGTTGCTATTATGTATAGACTACTTCATGAGTGGCATACCACATCACCACAGATTAATAATAATATATTTCAAGTGATTCAGAAATACAGAGTTTCTCCAGTTTTCATCAAAATCATTGATTTCACGACAGATGTGTTTCAGTTATTTCACATTTCGCTAAAGCAGCTATCAGTATAAAATAACTATGAATATAAAACAGAACAGAGAAGCATCAACCAAAATAAATCAAATTATTTATAGAGTCAGGTGCAAGGACTTGTGAGATTCCATGTCACTTTTTACTTACAAGATCAAATACCTTAAACGTAACCGGAATGTACAGTATAGCTATTTTACCAATGAGTCTCTAAATTTAATATGTCCTGTAGGACAGTATTCGATACTCATGAGCTCTACCTGCGTGCATGCAATGCAGCTGCAAATCAGCCATTTTACCAAACCAAATGAAAAGGACATGTCAGTAAAATGGCATGAAGATCATCTTTTCAAGCCTCATTTTACAAGAGCTAGAAATGAAGAATTCCTAATTAGTGCACAAACTAAAATGTGTCATTCAAACCTCTCATTTAATTACCACTGTAATTTAAGAAAGATAAAAAGCAGATGAACAAAAGTTGATTTCGGAAATTTCTAATTTATTTCAGTTAGTTATTTTTGTATTTTGAACTAGCAGCAAAATGCAATGTTCCATAATTTAAATGTTAGAAATATGATTGATGCTTGGTGTATAAATGAGTGAACCATCTGCATGAGTGCTCATTGTGTGCTTTTGACAGTATATACATTCACAATGAATGCCAACGATTCCTTGCGTACACGAAAAAGAAATGGGAACGAAAACAGTATTGTCTTGGTCAGTATGTTTTTGCAAGCAGACTTTTCCTTAAAATATTTTACTTTGACTATAGCTGTCATTTTAGCAAAAGATATACTAAACCAACTAAATTTATTCTGAAAATGACCTTTCTTAGATATAGTTTTCTGAGTCTCCAAACTTCACTTTCTGAATATAGTATTACCTTGTATAATGTCAATTAAAACAAAAAAACGACTAAGGAAAGGATATTTCAAGTCGCTCAGACGCACACACAATTAAATGTAATTACAGCTAAATAAAGAGACATACTAATAGACAAGCAGACTTTACCTTAAGGATGTAATGCATTATGGAGGCAGTGCATTCACATCTAATTAATGAATATTGCTATACAGTGAAAACAGCAGTGGGTTCCATACACAGAAGAAACATTTCTCATTTTATACTATTGAAATTACAGATTGAAAATGAACAGGCTGAGTACACAGGCCAAGTATACATACCAGAGGGTCATAATTGTTATGCACATGGTACACCAGCTCTGTAACACATTAAGCTCTGGCTTCATCATTAGCAACCCAAGTTCAAACAGCTGTTCAGGTGCCTGTAGGAGCTAGCATGATGGATGGGAGTGAGCGACTCTTGCTGGTGTACCCATCCTGGGGAGACAAAGGTACCTCTGGCTTGCCACACAGATGTCAGCTAATAGTAGCACTAGGTGTTCAATCTATGGAACTTGAGACAAGTGATCCTGTGCTGCCATATGCATTTTGCGCAGTATACCAGGAGTGATCTACTTCATAACACTGAAATTTCATAACGCTGAATTTCATAACACTGAGACCATAACATCGAAAATTCAAAACACTGAAAACCCAAAACATTGAAACCTCAGAACATTTAAAGTGTGCTTCATAGCATTGAAAACTACATTGCACAAGCAAATAATATCACCTCTACCTACAACACCACTTAACTAACAAACACATTTTCCCCCATAAATTAAATATACTAACTTCAAGATCGCAGTACAGTGGAAACATTTTTTCCGCTCTACTGCGATCTTGGAGTTGGTATATTTAACTTTTTTCCACTGTAGTGCGATCGTGGAGTTGGTATATTTAATTTACACAGGGGGGGCCTGCAGAAACATAGTAGAAAGTTTGTTTGTTAGTTAGGTGGTGGTGGTGTATGTGGAGGTGATATTATTTACTTATGAAATGTAGTTTTCAATGTTATGAAGCACATCTTAAATGTTCTCAGTTTTCAATGTTTTGGGTTTTCAATGTTTTGGGATTTAGATGTTTTGGTCTCAACGTTATGAAATTCAATGTTATGAAATTTCAGTGTTATGAAGTAGACCTGCCAGGGGTTATTCAATGTGTATAGGGTTGCTTGCCCTCAAAGGACAGTTATAGGATTAGTACACCTGACAAAAGGGAGGGTGCGCTCCACTAGTGATAGGGTAGGCTACTTAGCAGACAAGCTGGCCCACTTCTTATCACTTGACTCTCAATGCAAAGTGGATTAGCTAATGGGGATTCCTGGACAAGAATGAATGAGTTCTAAGGCACTCGTGTCACCCAGGTATTCTTGTCTCCTGTGTAATGAATGGGTTCTAGAGTAGCCATAGGTTCATAGGTTCATAGGTTTATACTAGGCTATCTGCCCTAAGGCATTTATAAGCCTAGCCCAAAGTTTTGTGGCTTACGCCACCCCTTAAATGAAAAAATACTGTGCCCATTAGTTTGTTGTGCCTCTGTCCAGCAGTGACACAGAGATGATTCCCGGGGTAAACCTACAATCTCCCATCCACAGGCCAAGATTTCTCTTGAACAGAGCCAGCGAGGTGCTCTGCCTCACATGGACCGGGATTTTATTCCACAGCATAGGGAGTCTCTGAGTGATAAATCTATCCCTCCAGCATGTCCTATTTATATCCGTGCTAAGGTTTAAGTCGCTTGCTCTAGTGGTTTTGGTGGATTCGGATTTTTTGAGGTGGAGCATGTCCATTAATTCCGGGTTGGACATGGCCTTGTATGTCAGGCACATGCCACCTCTGAGCAGACGGTATGCGACTGAATAGAGCTGGAGTTTCTTCAATCTGGCAGCATATGACAGATTTTGGAGTCCCTTTATCCTTTTGGTGAGGAACTTTTGGGGTCTCTCCAATTGCTGCAGATGTCGGGTGAGATACATCCCGAATGGGGCATTGTACTCGATCATTGGTCTGATAAGTGAAGAGTACAGGGGAACAATGACCTCACTAGATCTGGATATGAATCCCTTCATGATCAGGTGGGCAATGTAGAAGGTCTTTCTAACCACTTTAGCAACGTGAGTGTCAAAAGAAAGGCCACTGTCAACCTGGGTCCCCAGGTCCCTAATAACCTCTTCTGTGCTTAGTGGATTGCCACCTATATGGTAGCTTGGGGTTACCTTGTTTTTCCCGAAGGGTATGACTATACATTTTTTGGTGTTTAACTTCAGGCCATGGCTCTGGCACCAGCTATCTGTTTCCATGAGTCCCTTCTGAAGGATATCCGTGTCCGATGCACTTTCCACTATGGCGCCCAGTTTGCAGTCGTCTGCAAACTTTGTCAGCCAAAGTCCTCCCATGTTGGCCTGTACTTCTGAGAAGTAGATGCCGAACAACAGGGGGCCAAGGACCCAGCCCTGTGGGACACCACATGTGACCGGCTTGGAGTCTGACATAGCGCCAGCAACTCTAACCCTGTGGGTTCTGTCCTTAAGCCAGTTTGCAACCCATCTTGTGACATATGGGTTTACATTTAAGCTGGTAAGTTTTTCTACAATACCAGAGTGGGGTATTGTGTCAAAAGCCTTTGCAAGGTCAAGGTAGGCTGTATGGACTGCCTTTCCCTCATCAATGGCCTTGGTGACTGTTTCGAAGAAGTCGACCAAGTTCAAAAGGCATGATCTGCCCTTGACAAGGCCAAACTGGGTCGGGTCCAATGTCTGCAAGTCCCCTATATCTTTGTTTATGAGCTCCATTATGATCCTCTCCATAGCTTTGCAGACTAGACTTGTTACGCTTATGGGGCGGTAATTACCAGGGTCCGTAGAGGCACCGCCTTTGTGGAGTGGGACCACAGTTGCCGTACGCCACTCCTTGGGCACGTATCCTGTGGTAAGGCTGAGATTAAACAGCTGCCTTATGTGTGGGTTTAATTCCTCATTTAGCTCGTGTAGCACACAGCCGGGGACACCATCCGGTCCCATTGATGCTGTGTTTTTAGCTTTAGAGAGAGCAGCTTTCACCTGCGCATTTGAGATGTCTGGGAGGCTACACTTCGCTGGGATAGTTATCTCTCCTTTAGGGGGGGAGAGGGGGGTGAAGTTTGTACTGAACCTGTCTGCCAGTATGTTGGCAATGTCTGTGGGTTCAGTGATTTTTGTATCATTTTGGACTAATTCTGAGCATATCTGGGAGTTTCCACCCAGGTTCCTAACATAGCCGAAAAAGGCTTTATGATTGTCCTTTGAATCCATGGCAATTTTTTTCTCAAAATTGGCCTTAGATGATTTTATGAGTGCTCGTATTTTTTTACTAATAATGATCAGGGGTGACTTCCCTTTTATGGATTTTGTTCTATCATGTAATAGCTTTCTCCTCTTATTGTAAAGTTTGTTAATGGCTGGGGTCCACCAGACTGGACGTTTGCCCTTTTTGGAAACAGTCTTGGTTTTATTTGGGATTGCCTGATCCATGCAGTCCTGGAGGTGTTCATAGAAGGCATTTGTAAGGGCTTCCGCAGCTTGGGTTGTGGTTTCCACTGGCTCGGGGGCCTTGAAGGATACCAAACCAGTCTTGAGTAGTGTGAAGTTTGCTTTAGAGAAGTTCTTCACTGTGGTCTTTTTTGTTTGGGGTGGGGGGATGTGGATTTCCAGTGAGATTAGTTTATGATCAGATCTCACCAATGAGGGATATACTTCGTGTGGAGCATTTTGTCCCCATGTTTGTGATAATGAGATCTAGTATATTTTCTCCTCTCATGGGAACAGTGACTAGCTGTTCCATGGCATTTGAATTTATGAACTCCAGGAACCGTTGGGCTAGAAAGTTAGGGCTTGAGTAATGTTCCCAGTCTATATTCGGGTAGTTGAAGTCACCCAATATGATGGTGTTTGGAGATATATTTATACCCTCCAGTGTCTTCAGGAAGGCTGTGTGGGGTTCCTGAGTTTGAGAGGGTGGCCTGTAGCATGCTACAATTTGTAGAGCAGTTTTGCCTATGGTTAGTTACTCCTGGATGGTTTCCGAAGCTTCGTGCATTGCCACCAACCTGGAGGTGTGGGTATCCTTTATGAATATGGATACACCCCTCCTTTTGTGGTGTGGTCCGGGTTTTGGGGCCGGAACGCATGATATGAGGTAAAACCTAATAGTGCCGGGGTGCTCTCAGGAGCCTTGAACCAGGTTTCAGTTACAGCACAGACATCGATGTTCTCCATACTGAGAAGGGCCTTGAGTGCGTGCATTTTGAGATTTAGACTTCTGGCATTGAGCAGCATTACCCTCAGTTTCTTCCCATTTTTGTTTTCTAGGGTGGTAGGTTTAGAATTTGAGCCTTGCCTAAAAAGGCACTATGGGGTGGCAAGAGCCTTAGCCAATATCCGAATCCCAGGGTGACAGGTGTAAGCCGCCCCTTGAAGCAGCGTGGCTTGTCAAGCATGTCATCCCAGGCAGACAGACACTGGATCCCCTTTGAATGACACCAGACATTAAGCCAATTGTTAAAGCTGATCATCTTGTCTCTATATTGTGGCATCATTCTTGGTGAAGGAAGGATACTGCTCAGGGTCAGGGTCATACCTGCCTGGGCTACATAATCAGAGAGCTCCTCTATGTCTCTTTTCATGTAGTCCAGGGAGGTACGTCTCAGGTCATTCACACCAGCATGGACAATGACTGTGTCATATTTGTACTTGCCGTGGAGTGGCCCAAGTGCTTGTGTTATGTGGCGGATTCTAGTGCCCGATAGGCAGCTTACTGTGACCCTCTCCTTGTTCAGCCTGGTGAGTGGGATGTCAGTGTGTCTGACTATGGAGTCACCTATGACAAGTATGTTTGGTGCTGTATTTGGCCTTAAGGGCTGTGACTGCTTTGCACACTGATTTTGTGGTTTATGTGTTGCTTGTGGGGTGTCTTGAGGTAGCAGTTGTTTGGGTGTCTGCTTTGGAGGCCTCTGCTGTTTAGGTAAATTTTTACTCAGAGCCTCCGAGTATGTCTTTGTGTGTTTATGTGTTTGATTCAGTGGTGTTGTAGCATTATGTGAGGCTGGTTTTGTGGTGTGTGTAGTTGCCTTCTCCTCCTGTCTGGTCTTGCCAGTCCTGAGTTGAGAGAGCTCAACCTCCAGTTTGGCTAAATAGCTGCATCTCTCGCAAGTATTTGTGTTATGTGGGAGGAGGAGAGGGTTGTCTGTGTACATGAGGCAGTTATAGCATTGCCTCAAGATTCCCAGATTCACCAGCTGGACCGGAGAGGAGATTGACAACTGACCTTTGGACATCCTAGAATAATATTGGGAATTCCTTAATAATTGAAAACAAGGGCCAGTGGGGAGTGAGGGTGTAGTGCTTTTAATTTTTAGTGCTGACTTATATAATTGCTTTAGTGAGCAAGTGCCAGGTAATGTGAGTGCAATGTGTTACAAGTAACTAAATGCAAAAATGACAAACAGTAACTTTCTTTCAAGTGAAACAAGGAAATAAGTATAGTAAGCAATGCAGATATCACTAGTGATCCACAGAAGCACTGAGAAGCCCCGTATTAGGTGGAATTAGTGTTTCAGGGAAATAACAAGCAAACAAACAACAAGCATATAAACAAAGCTAGATTCAGCAGGCCTGGATCTAGTCTATGCTACAGCAAACAAGGTGTACCAATTTCAGTAAGATACAGTTCAAATATTCAGGCACTATAAACCTTTAACCAAAAATTCCCAGCTCAGAAGGGCATAGTCCAACCTACTCTCCCACAAGAGTGCAGACCACAAACCTTCTTAATGTAAAATAACTGGCCTGAAGCCCAAGTGCTTAAACCAGAACTAATACGCTTGGACACTGGGCTCTCAATCAGCAGTTCCCAACTTAGAAGGATGAAAGCTACCTGTCCTGTCACCACAGTGCTTGCCACAAACCTTCCTAATGTAAAACAACTGGTCTGAAGCCCAAGTGCTTAATCCAAAAGACTTAGAATAATAGCTACACTTTAATTAGTCATGTCACCCAGAGATTCCTGTCTCCTATAGAATGAATGAGTTCTAGGGCACTCAGGTCACTCACAGATTAATGTCTCCTGTGGAATGAATGGGTTCAGGGGCATGTCACCCAGGGATTCCCATCTCCTGTGGAATGAATGGGTTCTAGGCACTCATGTCACCCAGAGATTCCTGTCTCCTGTGGAATGAATAGGTTGTAGGGCACTCATGTCACCCAGAGTTTCTTGTCTCCTGTGGAATGAATGGGTTCTAGGGCATGTCACCCAGAGTCCTGTCTCCTGTGAAATGAATGGGTTCAGGGGCATGTCACCCAGAGATTCCCATCTCCTGTGGAATGAATGGGTTCTAGGCACTCATGTCACCCAGAGATTTCTGTCTCCTGTGGAATGAATAGGTTGTAGGGCACTCATGTCACCCAGAGTTTCTTGTCTCCTGTGGAATGAATGGGTTCTAGGGCATGTCACCCAGAGTCCTGTCTCCTGTGGAATGAATGGGTTCTAGGGCAGTCATGTCACTCAGAGTTTCCTGTCTCCTGTGGAATGAATGGGTTCTAGGGTAGTCAATGTCACCCAGAGATTCCTGTCTCCTGTGAAATGAATGGGTTCTGGGGCACTCATGTCACCCAGAGATACCTGTCTCCTGTGGAATGAATGGGTTTTAGGGCAGTCATGTCACCCAGAGATTCCTGTCTCCTGTGGAATGAATGGGTTCTTGGCACTCATGTCACCCAGAGTCCCATCTCATGTGGAATGAATGGGTTCTAGGGCACTTAAGTCTCCCAGAGTCCTGTCTCCTCTGGAATGAATGCACCAAATGGGGATGAATAGAGGACCCATTAGGCTCCATCCTACAGGGGAATAAAAGAAAAGTTAAGACCATGGCTGCATGCAGTTCAAAAATGCATTCCACAAACTGTTCCTTCCCCCATAGAGTACAAAACAGTCTTAGCTTTCATTCAACACACAGGTCTCTGTTCTTGTTTTATAGAAATAAAATGCCTCTAGTTGTCTAGGGTTCTTTTCACCAACCAATGTTGCTGGCTGTTAATTGTAATGCTTCCATACTCTTCCCATTGCTCAGCTGAAAAGCCCACTATCCAGAAGTATGAAATGTAGTAGTCCCAGTCATCTATCCATTATATCACCACAAATTCCTAATCTATGTCTGCCTAACCAATGTTAATTCTATTAGCCTACTGAGCCTACTCCCAGAATCAGAGCATTAGCACCCATGACCATCCATTCTCGCAAAATACCAAAAATGTGTTGCCACATGACTCAAACAATCTTTTCTCCTTCCAGCTCTCTTCTCATAAAATCTGTAATACACATGCCTCTCCATGTAGCACTATAAGCATCATCTGAATGCAAGATCCTTTCCTCCCTCCATATTTCTGGATTGTTTCTTGGACTGGGGTCACTACTAGAGGAGGCCAAACTAAGTGTAGACCTATACCTGACTGGCTAATGATGGCAGGAATAAGTCCCAAGCCCAAAAGGTCACGCACGTAGGATCTGCTGCACGGTCCAAAATCGCAAACAACCAAAAACACCAAAACGGACCAGCTGTGAGGATGTATATAGTTTTATTGCTTCAAATCATAATATCAGCAATGGTCAAAACCATGCCGAATAAGCAAACCGGTTTCGGCTAATGTAAGCCTTTTTCAATGCCAAATAATCAAAAAAGTAAAACATCACCATTGTGAGCCCTACTTATAGTCCCTCTCTTAAAGAGGTATTGCCCAAATTAGATTCAATATAGTAACTAGATAAGAGATTCAAATAATTTAAACATCATATACCCATGATTCAGCCCATATATTAGAAATTCTGTTTGGTGTTTGGACAAAAAGTAATAAATGGATTACACTGTAAATATACATATGTATATTCCAACAATGTTTACCATACATAAAGCTATATACAGACTGCTAATTTGTATATTAAATGGAACAATTCTGGCAGATATGCCCCAAATAAATAACCTACCATTATGAATGTATGTCACAATATATATATATAAGGCTAAGATGTATAATTTATATAAACCTATAAGACCCACCCATAGTGGGTATAAAAAATTACAACATAGGTTCATAGGTTCATAGGTTCATAGGTTCATACTAGGCTATCTGCCCGAGGGCATTTATAAGCCTAGCCCATTGTTTTGTGGCTTACGCCACCCCTTTAGTATGGGGAACTATACCCATTATTTTGCTGTGCCTCTGTCGAGCAGTGACACTGAGGTAATTTCTGGGGTATATCTGCGATCTCCCATCCATTGGTCAAGATTTCTCTTGAACAAGGCCAGCGAGGTGCTCTGCCTCACATGTTCCGGGATTTTGTTCCACAGCATAGGGAGTCTTTGGGTGATGAATCTATCTCTCCAGCACGTCCTATTAATAGCCGTGTCGAGGTTTAAGTCTCCCGCCCTTGTGGCTCTGATGGATCTAGATTTTTTGAGGTGAAGCATATTCATCAAAACTGGGTTTGACATGGCCTTGTATGTTAGGCAAAGGTCACCTCTGAGCAAGCGTGCGACTGAATAGAGCTGGAGTTCTTTCAGTCGGGCAGCATAGGACAGATTTTGAGACCCTTTATCCTTTTGGTGAGGAACTTTGTGGCCTCTCCAGCTGCTGCAAGTGTCGGGTCAGATACATTCCGAATGGGGCATTGTACTCAATCATTGGTCTGATGAGTGATGAGTAAAGGGAGACTATGACCTCCCTTGATCTAGATGAGAATCCCTTCATGATAAGGTGGGCAATGTAGAAGGACTTCCTAACTACTTTAGCTACATGGGTGTCGAATGACAGACTACTATCAACCTGGGTCCCCAGGTCCCTGATAACTTCTTCTGTGCTCAGTGGATTGCCACCTATTTGGTAGCTAGGGGTAACCTTGTTTTTCCCGAAGGGTATGACTATGCATTTTTGGCATTTAACTTTAGGCCATGGCTCTGGCACCAGTTATCCGTTTCTGTGAGACCCTTCTGAAGGATATCTGTGTCAGATGTGTTTTCTACTATGGCCCAGTTTGCAGTCATCTGCAAACTTTGTCAGCCATAACCCTCCTGTGTTTGCTTGTACTTGGAAAAGTAGATGCCAAACAAGAGTGGGCCCAGGACTGAGCCCTGTGGGACACCACTTGTGACAGGCTTTGAGTCTGACATGGCGCCAGCAACTCTGACCCTGTGGGTTCTGTCACTCAGCCAGTTTGCAACCCATCTTGTGATGTATGGGTTAACATTTAAGCTGATGAGTTTTTCAATGATACCCGAGTGGGGTATTGTATCGAAGGCCTTAGCCAGATCGAGGTAGGCTGTATGGACTGCCTTTCCCTCATCAATGGCTTTGGTGACTGTTTTGAAAAAGTCAACCAAGTTTAAAAGGCATGATCTGCCTTTGACAAAGCCAAACTGGGTTGGATCCAAAGTCTGCAAATTCCGTATGTCTTTATTTATGAGGTCCATTATGATCCTCTCCATGGCTTTACAGATAAGGCTTGTCAAGCTAATGGATCGGTAATTTCCAGGGTCTGTGGAGGCACAGCCTTTGTGTAGTGGGAACATAGTTGCAGTGCGCCACTCCTGGAGTGCGTATCCAGAGGTAAGACTTTGATTAAACAGCTGTCCTAGCTGTGGGTTTAATTCCTCATTGAGTTCGTGGAGCACACAGCCGGGGACACCATCGGGTCCCATGGATGCTGTGTTTTTGCTTTGGAGAGAGCAGTTCTCACTTGGGCTGGAGATGTTTGGGGGCTGCACTCATTTGGTATAGATATCTCTCCTTTGGGGAGGGGAGAAGTTTGCACTGAACCTGTCAGCCAGTATGTTGGCAATGTCTGTAGGATCAGTAATCTTCACATCATTTTGAACTAGTTCTGAGCATATCTGGGAGTTTCCTCCTAGGTTTCTAACATAGCTAAAGAAGGCCTTATGATTGTCTTTTGAGTCTTTAGCTATTTTTCTCTCGAAATTTGCTTTGGATGATTTTATGAGAGCTCTTAGTTTTTACTTATAGTGATCAAGGGTGTCTTACCTTTTAAGGATTTTGCTCTATCTTGTAGTAGCTTCCTCCTTTTGTTGTAGAGTTTGTTTATGGCTGGGGTCCACCAGACTGGACGCTTGCCTTTGGTACAAAGAGTCTTTGTTTTGCTTGGGATTGCCTTATCCATGCAGTCCTGCAGGTGCTGGTAGAAGGCGTTTGTAAGTGATTCAGCGGCTTGAGTATTGTTTTCCGCGCTCGGGGCCTGAAAGGAGACCACACTAGTCTTTAGAAGTGTGAAGTCGGCTTTTGAGAAGTTCTTTACTGTGGTCTTTTTATTTCAGGTGGGGGTGGGATGAGGACCTCCAGCGAGATTAGTTTGTGATCTGATCTCACCAGTGAGGGGTATACTTCGGTGTTGAACATTGTGCTCCCATGTTCGTGATGATGAGATCAAGTATGTTATCTCCTCTTGTGGGGATGGTGACTAGTTGTTCCATGGCATTTGAGTTTATGAATTCCAGGAACTTTTGGGCTAGGGTGTTTGGGCTTGAGTAGTGTTCCCAGTCTATATTAGGGTAATTGAAGTCACCTAGTATGATGGTGTTTGGTGATACATTTATCCCTCTAGTGTTTTCAGGAAGGCCATGTGAGTTTCCTGAGTTTGTGAGGGTGGCCTGTAACATGCTACAATTTGCAGAGCAGTCTTGCCTATGGTTAATTGCACCTGGATGGTCTCCGATGCATCGTGCGTTGCCACCAGTCTTGAGGTGTGGGTGTCCTTGATGAATATGGATACCCCCCCCTCCTTTCTTGGTATTGTCCGGATTTTGGGGCCGGAACGCATGATATGAGGTAAAACCTGATAGCGCTGGGGTGCTCTCAGGAGCCTTGAACCAGGTTTCTGTCACAGCACAGACATCGATGTTCTCCATACTGAGAAGGGCCTCGAGTGCGTGCATTTTGAGATTTAGACTTCTGGCAGTGAGCAGCATTACCCTTAGTAGTTTGGCTGTGTTGTGTTCTAGGGTGGTAGGTGTAGAATTTGAGCCTTGCCTAAAAAGGCACTATGGGGTGGCAAGAGCCTTTGCCAATATCCGAATCCCAGGGTGACAGGTGCAAGCCGTCCCTTGAAGCAGCGTGGCTTGTCCAGCATGTCATCCCAGGCAGACAGATACTGGATCCCCTTTGAATGACACCAGTGTTTAAGCCAATTGTTAAAGCTGATCATCTTATCTCTGTATTGTGGCATCATTCTTGGTGAAGGTAGGATACTGCTCAAGGTCAGGGTCATACCTGCCTGGGCTACATAATCAGAGAGCTCCTCAATGTCTCTTTTCATGTAGTCCAAGGAGGTACGTCTCAGGTCGTTTACACCAGCGTGGACAATGACTGAGTCATATTTGTACCTGCTGTTGAGAGACCTGAGTGCTTGCGTTATGTGGCGGATTCTAGCGCCCGACAGGCAGCTTACTGTGACCTTCTCCTTACTCAGTCTGGTGAGCGGGACATCAGTGTGTCTGACTATGGAGTCACCAATGACTAGTGTGTCTGGCATTGTGTTTGGCCTTAAGGGCTGTGACTGTTTGACACTCTGACTGTGAGGTCTATGTGTTGCGGGTGTTGTGTTCTGAGGTGGTGGTTGTTTGGGTGTCTGCTTTGGTGGCCTCTGCTGTTTTGGTAGATTTTTGATCAGAGCCTCCGAGTATGTCTTTGTGTGTTTATGTGTATGATTTGAGGTTGTAATGGTACTATGTGAGACTGGGTCTATAGTGTGTGTGGTAACCTTCTCCTCCTGACTGGTCTTGCCAGTCCTATGTTGAGAGAGCTCAGCCTCCAGTTTGGCCGTATAGTTGCATCTCTCGCATGTATTTGTGTTTTGTGGGAGGAGGAAAGGGTTGTCTGTGTACATGAGGCAATTGAAACATTGCCTCAATATTCCCAGGTTCACCAGCTGAGCAGGAGAGGACACTAGCAACTGATCCCTCGACATGCTAGAAGGGTAGACGAAAAACTTAAAAAAAAGATTCCGGGGGACGTGGGTGACCGAGAAATGGGGGTTGCCTTTTTGGGTACTATCTATGACAAGAGTGCCGTATCAAGGTAATAAGTACTGTAGGAGCAAGTGCTAGGTTTAATAGATAGAGAATAGTCTACCTGGAGTCAAGTAGAGTTGATCTTTTTAGTTATAGGATACGCTGATTTGATCAGTAGTATAGTTCGAGGAAGGTAGTTTTAAGGGAAAATTTGAAGAGTGGACTTTAGGTAGCCCGAATAGTTTAAACCTGCTTAACCGGCACTGCCCTAGTGTGCAACAGTGGCAGCTCCACGCTAAATTGCTCTAAATCGCGCTAACGCGTGTTTAGCGCGTTTTAAACCAGGGGGCTGGCCTCCTCTAGTAGTGACCCCAGTCCAAGAAACAATCCATGAAAATCGAAATATACTTGTATTTGCAACCTACTGAATTGGTTCTAATGTGTTCAAACCTGGTCTAAAAAGACCACCTAACCTTATGATCCATTTATACTCCATTTCATTGAGTTTCTTATGCCATCCTGCTTTCATTTGTCGATGTAGAGTGATTCTATCTATAATGATGAATGTAAAATGGGAAGAAGGGTGTTCAAGGGTATGTTTATACAAAGCATTAGTCATGCGTTTGTGTTTGATTGCACTAATATGTTCACAAACCCTCAGTTTAACGGGCCTGGAGGTCTGTCCCACATAAAATGCAGAGCAATTACATGTGGCCAAATATACTGCCCAATCCGAACTACAATTAGAAAACATCCTAATCCCAAAAACCTGGGATGTATTTCTACTAGAGAACTCACTAGTTTTGGGCATGTGTTTACAAAATGAGCAATGACCACATGGAAAACTTCCCTTCAATGTGTTTCCCTCCAGAGTGGTCTGTAATGGATACTGTGAACTATATCTCTTGTAATGGGTTAGAAAGGAATTTAAATTTCTACCCCTTCTATAAGAAAAAGAACACTGTTGGGGTAATATATCATTCAAAATTTCATGAGAACGTAAAATGTCCCAATGTTGATTGATAATCTCAACAAATCGATTGGTATTAGCCCCATAAGTGGTAACTAACCTTAAAGTGCAATTCTTCCCTGATCTATGATTGAACTGTTGTTTAGATTTATATTGTAATAAATCTAAACGTGATGAATGGTTGACTGTTTTCAAAGATTTGATAATGATGTGTTTTTGATATCCACGATCAACAAATCTATTAACAAGATCATCACAAGCCTTGGAACCTTCCTCCGAAGAGGAACATATTCTTTTCATCCTCATAAATTGTGATTTGGGGATGTTGTGGATGATGTGGTGTGGATGACAACTGTTCGCATGTAGCAGAGTGTTGTACTGAGGAAATTTTCTATAGACTGTTGTAGCTAGAGTTTGATCCTGAAGTCTATTAATCATGACATCCAAAAACACAATGCTATCATATTCTATGTTGACCGAAAAACGAATTCCGAAACTGTTGTCATTTAAATAATCAACAAATTTGGAAAGTTGTTCCTTAGTTCCACGCCACACCATCCAACAATCATCAAGATATCTTCTCCAAATATCAAGATCTACCAAAAAAGAATTGTGATGCGTATCATATATATAAGTGGCCTCAAAATAACCCATGAACAAGTCCGCATATATGGGGGCAAAAGACGCCCCCATTGCTGTTCCATTGACTTGCCAATAAGCTTGGCCATTATAATAAAAGATGTTCTTACATAACACAAATTCGGTTAATTTGGTCAAAAAATTATTGAATTCCGTAGAATACAATTTTGATTTATAAAGCCAATATGAAACAGCTAGAATGCCTAGTTCATGTGGTATACTGGTATATAGTGAGGCCACATCAAGTGTACACAACCACCAAGAGGATTCCAATTGTGAATCTTGAACTATATTGAGAAACTCCGTTGTGTCCTGTATCGATCGAATATGTTTCAATAAAGGTTTTAAATATACAGTAAGAAAACAGGATAAAGGTTCAGTTAAAGAACCACGCCCAGAAACAATGGGTCTGCCTGGGGGGTTTTTTGCATCCTTATGGATTTTAGGTAACAAATACAGATACTGGTGTATAGGTTCCTCCACCTGTAATTCCTTAGCTACCTTCTCCGTAATTACCCCCTGAGTAACTGACACCTCCAAAAACCTGTCTATTTCAGCCTTGAAACGTAAAGTAGGATCCAACTTAAGCTGTTTGTAATAGCTAGTATCCGACAACTGTCGAAGAGCTTCATTATGATATGCTAAATAGTCCATGACCACTATGGCACCTCCTTTGTCTGCCATTGTAATGACTAGCTGTTGATTATTCTTAAGCTCTGATAAAGCCTGTCTTTCACTATGGCTTAAATTATTAAATTGTGGTTGATATACATTAGCATAGTGTAGCTCTTTCATGATACATTCCCTGAAAATAGAAACATGTTTATTCATTGGAGCAACAAAGGTAGATTTTCTGAATCTAAATTCAGTGGATCTTTGAGAATCATTCTTATCTGAAAAAAATATTTTCAGATTAAGTAATCTACAAAAATTGTTAACATCATTTAATAAATCATGTTCCGGAACCACAGAACGTGGAACAAAGTTCAATCCTTTATTCAAAAGTGTGATTTGACCAGGGGAGAGAACAATGGAAGAGATATTATGAACATTATTAGTTACTGTATCATCTGTTGCAACAGATTCTGTAAAGTCGGAGTATTGGAACCTAGATCTATGTTTTCTGCCCCCCCTCCTGCCCTTTGGTCTAAAGGGGGCATCTGTCTTCTTTTGGCCACTGGGGACGCCTGACGTGAGGATGCTTCTCCATCCGACGTGGAGTAGGTTTCTTCCTCAGAAGTAAAATCTGAGGAGGTGTGTGCATGTCTGAGAATTGACCTGGGTCTTTTCTTGTTATTATTATTAACCCTTTGATTCATCTTAGGTTCACTGAATCTAACTGTTTTTTGATTAATAAAGGGCTTCCCCTTTTCCAAATCCATGAGATCACGCTGAAATTTGTTAATCTTTCTCTTCATCAATTGCTTTTCTAAAATGGACAATTCTTTGGCTAAATTGGAAATGTGTTGAGAGTAAAACTGATGCTTGTTAAATTGTTCAGCCTCCAAGCATAAACCTTGAATATCTGACAAATTGTTAGTAATAGTTCTGTCATAATATTTTCAACAAACAACTGACAAAAAGCATGGATGCTGAATGTTGTGCCTCTGCCCAATCCTTAGATAACTCCTCATCAACATGTGCCACCAAAGGTTGTAGTCGTACCCTCAACCCCCTTGGTGTTATATTCTTGGCTTGATAAGCTTTAAACAGCTTCATATGCCACACATTCGTACGTAGAGTTTTCATATGTCTCCCCAATTTAGTAAAAGTATAACTACATTTTTGTTCATCATTAGCTATAAATTCACTACTCTCAGAACTGGCATTATTGGTCAAACCAAACACCTCCAAATTATCCTTGTCAGCTGACAATCCATGTAGAATGTCATTTAAATCCATAATGGAATAGTTCAAAAAAGTACTGTGATGAGAAAAAATATATGTCCATTTTAGAAAAGCAATTGATGAAGAGAAAGATTAACAAATTTCAGCGTGATCTCATGGATTATGAAAAGGGGAAGCCCTTTATTAATCAAAAAACAGTTAGATTCAGTGAACCTAAGATGAATCAAAGGGTTAATAATAATAACAAGAAAAGACCCAGGTCAATTCTCAGACATGCACACACCTCCTCAGATTTTACTTCTGAGGAAGAAACCTACTCCACGTCGGCTGGAGAAGCATCCTCACGTCAGGCGTCCCCAGTGGCCAAAAGAAGACAGATGCCCCCTTTAGACCAAAGGGCAGGAGGAGGGGGGGCAGAAAACATAGATCTAGGTTCCAATACTCCGACTTTACAGAATCTGTTGCAACAGATGATACAGTAACTAATAATGTTCATAATATCTCTTCCATTGTTCTCTCCCCTGGTCAAATCACACTTTTGAATAAAGGATTGAACTTTGTTCCAAGTTCTGTGGTTCCGGAACATGATTTATTAAATGATGTTAACAATTTTTGTAGATTACTTAATCTGAAAATATTTTTTTCAGATAAGAATGATTCTCAAAGATCCACTGAATTTAGATTCAGAAAATCTACCTTTGTTGCTCCAATGAATAAACATGTTTCTATTTTCAGGGAATGTATCATGAAAGAGCTACACTATGCTAATGTATATCAACCACAATTTAATAATTTAAGCCATAGTGAAAGACAGGCTTTATCAGAGCTTAAGAATAATCAACAGCTAGTCATTACAATGGCAGACAAAGGAGGTGCCATAGTGGTCATGGACTATTTAGCATATCACAATGAAGCTCTTCGACAGTTGTCGGATACTAGCTATTACAAACAGCTTAAGGATCCTACTTTAC
Organism: Protopterus annectens; assembly: GCF_019279795.1. NCBI lineage: Eukaryota > Metazoa > Chordata > Ceratodontiformes > Protopteridae > Protopterus > Protopterus annectens. Next base: position 559,960,849 of record NC_056747.1, read on the forward strand.
GCTTCAAGGCTGAAATAGACAGGTTTTGGAGGTGTCAGTTACTCAGGGGGTAATTACGGAGAAGGTAGCTAAGGAATTACAGGTGGAGGAACCTATACACCAGTATCTGTATTTGTTACCTAAAATCCATAAGGATGCAAAAAACCCCCCAGGCAGACCCATTGTTTCTGGTGGTTCTTTAACTGAACCTTTATCCTGTTTTCTTACTGTATATTTAAAACCTTTATTGAAACATATTCGATCACGCATACAGGACACAACGGAGTTTCTCAATATAGTTCAAGATTCACAATTGGAATCCTCTTGGTGGTTGTGTACACTTGATGTGGCCTCACTATATACCAGTATACCACATGAACTAGGCATTCTAGCTGTTTCATATTGGCTTTATAAATCAAAATTGTATTCTATGGAATTCAATAATTTTTTGACCAAATTAACCGAATTTGTGTTATGTAAGAACATCTTTTATTATAATGGCCAAGCTTATTGGCAAGTCAATGGAACAGCAATGGGGTCTTTGCCCCATATGCGGACTTGTTCATGGGTTATTTTGAGGCCACTTATATATATGATACGCATCACAATTCTTTTTTGGTAGATCTTGATATTTGGAGAAGATATCTTGATGATTGTTGGATGGTGTGGAACTAAGGAACAACTTTCCAAATTTGTTGATTATTTAAATGACAACAGTTTCGAATTCGTTTTCGTCAACATAGAATATGATAGCATTGTGTTTTGGATGTCATGATTAATAGACTTCAGGATCAAACTCTAGCTACAACAGTCTATAGAAAATTTCCTCAGTACAACACTCTGCTACATGCGAACAGTTGTCATCCACACCACATCATCCACAACATCCCCAAATCACAATTTATGAGGATGAAAAGAATATGTTCCTCTTCAGAGGAAGGTTCCAAGGCTTGTGATGATCTTGTTAATAGATTTGTTGATCGTGGATATCAAAAACACATCATTATCAAATCTTTGAAAACAGTCAACCATTCATCACTTAGATTTATTACAATATAAATCTAAACAACAGTTCAATCATAGATCAGGGAAGAATTGCACTTTAAGGTTAGTTACCACTTATGGGGCTAATACCAATCGATTTGTTGAGATTATCAATCAACATTGGGACATTTTACGTTCTCATGAAATTTTGAATGATATATTACCCCAACAGTGTTCTTTTTCTTATAGAAGGGGTAGAAATTTAAATTCCTTTCTAACCCATTACAAGAGATATAGTTCACAGTATCCATTACAGACCACTCTGGAGGGAAACACATTGAAGGGAAGTTTTCCATGTGGTCATTGCTCATTTTGTAAACACATGCCCAAAACTAGTGAGTTCTCTAGTAGAAATACATCCCAGGTTTTTGGGATTAGGATGTTTTCTAATTGTAGTTCGGATTGGGCAGTATATTTGGCCACATGTAATTGCTCTGCATTTTATGTGGGACAGACCTCCAGGCCCGTTAAACTGAGGGTTTGTGAACATATTAGTGCAATCAAACACAAACGCATGACTAATGCTTTGTATAAACATACCCTTGAACACCCTTCTGCCCATTTTACATTCATCATTATAGATAGAATCACTCTACATCGACAAATGAAAGCAGGATGGCATAAGAAACTCAATGAAATGGAGTATAAATGGATCATAAGGTTAGGTGGTCTTTTTAGACCAGGTTTGAACACATTAGAACCAATTCAGTAGGTTGCAAATACAAGTATATTTCGATTTTCATGTATTCCATTTTCATGTTGTAATTTTTTATACCCACTATGGGTGGGTCTTATAGGTTTATATAAATTATACATCTTAGCCTTATATATATATATATTGTGACATACATTCATAATGGTAGGTTATTTATTTGGGGCATATCTGCCAGAATTGTTCCATTTAATATACAAATTAGCAGTCTGTATATAGCTTTATGTATGCTAAACATTGTTGGAATATACATATGTATATTTACAGTGTAATCCATTTATTACTTTTTGTCCAAACACCAAACAGAATTTCTAATATATGGGCTGAATCATGGGTATATGATGTTTAAATTATTTGAATCTCTTATCTAGTTACTATATTGAATCTAATTTGGGCAATACCTCTTTAAGAGAGGGACTATAAGTAGGGCTCACAATGGTGATGTTTTACTTTTTTGATTATTTGGCATTGAAAAAGGCTTACATTAGCCGAAACCGGTTTGCTTATTCGGCATGGTTTTGACCATTGCTGATATTATGATTTGAAGCAATAAAACTATATACATCCTCACAGCTGGTCCGTTTTGGTGTTTTAGGATTAAGTCCCAGCCGTGTCATTCTCAGTGAATGGTTGGGAAACCTTAGCCCTTACTTTTCCCTCATTTTGTTGGCTATCAGATGCCCTGACGGCTGCAATGGCAAGGCTGGCAAGTAGAGTTGTTGGTTATTGTCCACAGCCTCTGGCACTGCACTCTTTGACAGTCTCCATTTCTGCAGTCTCTGATCATTGAGGCTATAACCCGTCCAATACACAGATGGTACTTGGGCAGTGGGACTGTCACTTCAGCAACTCACTTAAATCTCACCCCAGCAGGTTGCTGCATCATCAAAACCTTCTCCTTAAATCTGTCATTCATCCATACCCATTAACAAATCTTTCTGGTCTAGAAGATGGTCTTCAGAGTTCACAGAGTACAAAAGTACACTCCTGCTATGAACAGGGAAGGAGCATGTACCCCATGCATTTTACACAAGACATCTCAGGTAAGACCCACAAAACTTAAGAAGATCATCTATAAATTCTTTCTTGATACTTCTGTGTAACAATGTTGTCTAGTCAGAAACCTTCATTTAACAGCCTTGTTTTCCTCTCCCGTGCACATAAATAGCTGAGCTCAATGTGAATTCTGGACCTCCCAAGGTTATAGCACACATCCATTCACATAAGCTCTGTCACCACATGCATAGCCACACACACACTCACACACACACACAGCCATACCTCTCAACTGTACAGATTTTCACAGAATGTCCAGATTTTTGCCTCATATTTTTGGTCTGTTTTTCATAAAACTGTGGATTTTTGGCAAATTACCAGTAAGTCATTAAAGGCTGGTGTTAGAAAATAATGGCAGACAATTGAGTTTCAGACTTCGTACTCTTCAGAAAATTCATGCTAATGCAAAACATGTTATTCTGTCAACTTTCTAAGTTTGTAAGAGCAATATTTAAAAATTGTTCCTATTTTTGGGCCTTTGTCTCTTCTCTATTTACGGCTTTGTCCATATTTTTTGCTCTAAGAGGTTGACAGGTATGACACACCCCCCCGCACGCACAGGCACATCCCCACACGCACACACACAAACACCCACACGTGCTCTCTCACACACACATACACACACACACACACACACACACACACACACACACACACACACACACACACACACACACACACTCACCATTACCCATCATTAGCCCATTCTCTGGGGAACCACAGCTGCTCCCTGAGTCATAGGATGGGCTTTAAAAACTAATTAAAACTGCTCCCAGCAAAGTAGCACACCATAGTTTTTTTTTTCTTGGTGGAAGGCTAAGTCCATGCCAACCCCAAAGTGTTAGCTTCAGCCCAGCACCCCTTACATAGATACGATTCATGTATATACACTGACTACAGCCTTTTCAAGAATCAGGGCAATAATTCCACAATACTAAAAGCTCTTGCAATGGAAAAGAAGACAGCAGTCAAGTTAAACCTGCATATAAATACATTCAGAGTCAAATCATGAGGTATGCTATTTAAAAAGATAAATATAAAACAAGAAGTACATTAAAGCATTTTTGTAGCCCCTTACTTCCATGTGGGGACTTTGTTCCACCACTGTCCTCATACAAAATCATTCCACGGTTCCACAACAGCAGAAAAATCTGTTTTCCATGATCTGTACTATTTACAGTTGCAATCACGTCAAAACAGTGATAGTAGTTCCATTGACCACAAATCAAGTAAAAATATTCAGCCAAAAGCACATTCAGTAAAAGATTTTTTTTTTTTTTGTAGGTGGGTTTGCCCCTGCACCCTCATGGAGGGAACATCCCACCTCACAACCTCAAGCATAAATATACCTCCTCTGAGGTGCACAACAGTCCAAAAATGGAGATCCTGCAGTTACCAAAACTGCTTTCAGCTAAACATTTTCTCTGAATTTGCAATCGCTGGAACTGTCATTGTTCATTTCAAGAGTCAACTCGAAATGACAGTTAGGGACTGAAACTGCCAGGTAAAATTAGAATTAAATACTAAAGCTGTGCTATTGTCTGTTAATCCAGAACTACAACCCATACACATCTATAATTAAACACTCAAACATCAGATACTTTGAATATGTAGTCTTTCAATGCATAGCTGTAAGACTTAAAAAAGACAGAACTTTTAACAGGTTGTCCTACTTGACAAACTAGTTCTCAGCCAAATGAACTGCTCGCACGTCTTCTTCCAGCTTTGAATTTTATCATTTAGCCTGTCTTCCATATCTCTCAACTGTCCAGTTTTTGCAGACTGTCCAATTTTTCACCTCATATTTTTAGTCTGTTCCTCAGATAATTTTCTGATAAATCACTAAGGATTTAAGTTACTAAATAATGACATACATTTGAGTTTCAGAACTGATAATCCTTTAGAAAATGCATACTAACACAAATCCTGTTATTCTATGTACTTTTTAAGTTTATAAGAGCAATATGTAAATGTTGTCACTATTTTGGGGCCTTTATTCCACCATTACTTTAGGCATTATTCAGATTTATTGCACTAAGGGTTTGAGGGGTACGCTTTCCTCATCTCATACAAAGTATGAAATATACAAATCGTCCTAGAGTAACAGAATGTCTACAGAGCTCACAGAAAGCACTAGTAAAGAATAAATAACAACTGTAATATAACTGCTGATATGAATGTATCTATTTTACCAGACCAGTGCATAACAGGTTCTGATGCATTTTAGCATGAATAAAATGTGTATTATGTTTCATGTATGATATGAACACTGCAAAGATAATTGTGTTGATATAGCAAAATATCTCACCTGCAGCTGTCAAACTGCCAATTATTAGACACTACTAATGCTAAAGATGTAGTGCAGAAAGAAGCATTAGCTAGTACTGCAAGTCACCTCCTGAATAGTTTGAGTCACATTAAAGCTGTTTTTGCATGTACAGGTGAAGCACTGATAAAGAAAAATAACTGTTAGAACAGTGCATTCTCTAGAAAGTGACTATATTCTTAGTCCTAGAATAAAAAAATATAAATCTGCACCCATCCCTACTGCAGATTTTTTAAAATATAACTTTTATAAAGCCCTCCAGTAGATGTTCATGTCATGCATTTGTTCTAAGTAAGCCCTCAGAAAGAAAGCAAACATTTAAATCAATGCTTTATGTAATACTATCATAAGCGTTTAATTAGTACAGAGACCAGTTTCAGTTTGCATGATTATAGTGAAGTGCCTACTACCTGAATATGTGTGCGAGCCAACATTTAGTTGAAACTGCATATTTTCTTATTTAAACAAACAAATAAATGAACTAAAATGTGTATCAACATAAACTGACTGGCTAATGCCTGGAACAGTGTAGTGATGCCTGGGTCCAAAATTTTATGTACTTATATTTAATTTTATGTTTGTCTACAAGCGTAGTTTACTGATCACAATAGACCTACTATAGTCACAGTCCAGGTGACAGAATGATATGTAGGAAAGCAACATATATTGCAGTGAAAAGTACAATTAAGAACATATACATTACTGACACATATTAGAAAATGTCAGATTGTAGTCTGAAAATAAGATGCTAATAAGTCTAGTTAGGTGATGTGGTCCATCTGGTAGCATGTGCACTGAACTTGTTTTGATGATATGTTTGAAATGGGGTCTGAATATGGTGTAGAAGGGTAGGTCCTTTGGGAAAGAAAGAAGAGCTTCTCAGTAGTTTGTTGCTAGAAATGAGAAGGTATGGTTGGTACCGTGCATTTTGGGTTTTTTTTGTTTTGTTTTTTTTTTTTTTTAAGGAAAGTTTTCTGAGATTGTATGAAGGCATTTTAGTGATTAAGTCTAGCTCCGAGACTGGAATGTGTTTTAAGCTGTAGGAGTTTGAAGATAAGTAATTCTATTAGCAAGATGTTTTTGAGAGTGTGAGCCAGAGGTGTTTGTGAGAAAGAGACACTGCTATAAAGCAACAGATTTTATCTGTGATGGTTTGCAGGGTGGAATAATTTTTGGGGGAAATTGCAGCAACATTGGGCAGGATAGATTCAAGCTGGCCTCCAAGACTCCTTTAGTTCTAGCTTGTGATGCTAGCAGTATAGAATATGAAATTCCCATATAAATGTAAAATATATGGAAGTAATTACAGGTACACAAGCATTTAAATTATAACTTGCAAATGGACTATGTTTTCAGGTGAGGGAAGCATGAAAAATCAAAACAAACATACCAGCACGTGTAAAAAAGTAACTCCAGCTCAATCAACCTTGACCCTGCAGTTTTAAAGCCTGCAAAAAAAAATCAAAGCAAGCATGCAGACGATAAATTTGTCATCTGCATGGTAAAAATGTAGCCCTGCTGTATCATTTATGTGCTGAAAGCATTGGTGCCAATACATCTTCCCAGATTAGCTGCATTATTTGGCACAGACTGTACAAAAAAAAAATCATTCAATATCATTGCCATCGTGTCTGCATGAAAAAGAAACTACAAGTTATTATTTTTTTTCCTGAAATAAGTCACACTCTGACTTGTGGTTTTCCTTGGCATACTACATGACTTCCCATCTCCTGCAGGCATCTCACCCATTTTTATGGCACTGGTACAGCTGAAAGTTTGGTGAGAAACAGAACTGCAATGTTCTATTTAAACTGTATTTATTGGATTCACCTCTTATAAAATTATGTTTTGTCACTATACATTCTTTCATAATTCACAAGCAGATGTGGCAGTCTTTGTGGTGCCATGTACACCAGGTTATGAACAAAAGTGACAGCTCCTACACTGAATGTTCTCTGAATCTACAGTTGTAGCAAACGTGTAGATAAAAGTAAAACAAATGCTAACGCATAATGTAGTACTTACACAATGAAACAACAACAAAAAAGACCAGATTAAAGTCTGTGCACTGCTGCTACACAATTACTGTCAGTCCAAGTAAATGGTCACTCAGGTAATATTCTGTGCTATATTAGCTGTTACACTCAAAGAGCGTGTGATATATGCTGCCTTTATAAGGATTCTAGCAGGTTAGACAATCTAGTTTATGTTAATATTACTAAGTGCTGATCACTTTTTCCTTTTCAAAGGAAAAATTCCTTGCATTTGCCAAGAAAAACTTGATTATTTGCTTTTCTGCTCTTTGTGCTGAATTTCTTGACATCCATTTTTTCAAACATATAACAACTTCATTATGATCAGCGACCCCAGTCATAATCCTTTAATGTTATGCACATTGTCAGAGAAGTGCCTAACAATCGCATCTGTTTGCCAGTTTTGGAGAATAATCAGAGCAAAACATATACAACACCATTATTGATTCTCCTGAAACCTTAGCTGTTAGCCTCTGTGTGTAAGAATTCTGGACAACAGCTGAAATACAGGGGCAGAATTTAAATATTGTTGTTATAAACTTAAAAGTTACTAGACTAACAGGTCTAATACTAACATGTGTGGTGCTGCGGTAGCGTTGTCGTCTCACAGTAAGACGTTGTCCTGTTCGATTCTCAGCTAGAGCGTCTTCTGTGTGGAGACATGCGTGAATGGGTGTACCTTCGTTGAAGGTTGTGCATCAGAGCTGGCAACTCGGCACGTAAAAATCTGCTGCCAATCATTAGTGGACCGGAGTTTCGCTGTGGCGACCCCTAACAGGGAAAAGCCAAAAGACACAACATTTTCTGAAGAATATGAAGTCTGAAACTCAAATACCTGCTATTATTTTGTGACTGCAACCCTCAAAGATTTGCTAGAAAATAATTTTTTTTAGAGTTTGAAGTGAGTTGTTTATATTTTAAAATTCAACACTTTATTAATGAACCAACTAAATACAATCAAAATGTAAGCATAAAATTGTGACAGTATGACACAAAAACAGACAAAAAAATCAATCAACTAGACAAGATAAATCACCTGGCTAAATACAAAAAAGTCATATGACATACGAAAATCATATCAACTCTTACTTTTGCAACTTAAAAAATAAAATGCTCCAATATTCATTCCATGCAATCGTATCAGTTTTCTTTTTGAACCATTTACTAAGATGAAACTTTTAAAAAAGTTGAGAAAGCTAACAAGGCATAATATTTCCAGTTTAAAAACAAAGTTGATGACAATGTAGCTACCACTCTTCTGATCCATGCCACATCATGGCCCTCAATTCTAACCTAGGTACTCCTAAATATCCAGAACTGGCAACAAAGTGGGATGGCAATGATAACCCTAGGGCCCAGGATATCCAGTCAATAGTAATTGTAAGAATAGCCTTGACAGGGCCCAGGATATCCAGTCAATAGTAATTGTAAGAATAGCCTTGACAGGGCCCAGCACAACCAGTCGACAGTAATTGTAAGAATAGCCTTGACAGGGCCCAGCAGATCCAGTCGATAGTAATTATAAGAATAGCCTTGAAAGGGCCCAGCAGATCCAGTCAATAGTAATTGTAAGAATAGCCTTGACAGGGCCCAGCAGATCCAGTCGATAGTAATTGTAAGAACAGCCTTGACAGGGCCCAGCAGATCCCGTCGATAGTAATTGTAAGAATAGCCTTGACAGGGCCCAGCAGATCCAGTCGATAGTAATTGTAAGAATAGCCTTGACAGGGCCCAGCAGATCCAGTCGATAGTAATTGTAAGAATAGCCTTGAAAGGGCCTAGCAGATCCAGTCGATAGTAATTGTAAGAATAGCCTTGACAGGGCCCAGCAGATCCAGTCGATAGTAATTGTAAGAATAGAGATTGACAGGGCCCAGCAGATCCAGTCGATAGTAATTGTAAGAATAGCCTTGACAGGGCCCAGCAGATCCAGTCGATAGTAATTGTAAGAATAGCCTTGACAGGGCCCAGCAGATCCAGTCGATAGTAATTGTAATAATAGCCTTCACAGGGCCCAGCAGATCCAGTCGATAGTAATTCTAAGAATAGCCTTGAAAGGGCCCAGCAGATCCAGTCGATAGTAATTGTAAGAATAGCCTTGACAGGGCCCAGAGATCCAGTCGATAGTAATTGTAAGAATAGCCTTGACAGGGCCCAGCAGATCCAGTCGATAGTAATTGTAAGAATAGCCTTGACAGGGCCTGGGATATCCAGTCTATAGTAAATGTAAGAATAGCCTTGACATAAATATAGTTTTGCCAGAATAAATCTTGCATAAATACAGTAGTCTCTTTGCATAGGCCTAGAAATGCAGTCATATTAAAGCAGGCCTACATCTTCATTTTATATTTCACATTTTACATGAAGCTTCAGTTAAGTGCAGTTTCGATTGAAAGAAATGTTTCAGTGAAGAAGGATGAGATGCACTAACAGTGTGTATGGAATATTTGATAGAAAAAACAGCTACTACATAATAATAAATCACCTTTATCAAAGCTTGAATAAGTAAAGCCTTTTATTCTGAAAGGTAAAAGAAGATTTGGCACACAAAGGAGAAACTGAAATATTTGGCATTTGTTCATAGGTAAGGCTAGATGCCTTGTGGACCATTCTAAGCTTAGCTAATTTCCCTCAAAGTTCAGAATCCAATCCTGTACCTTGTGCCTGTGAGGTAAGCATCCTAACCACTACTCGAATCTTCCACCCACAGCACCAGGTAAAAGATAAAGACATTTATTCCAGTTTTTACAATAACATCCCATAATTCACTCATTATTGTGCACTGCCAAAGCAGATTTAAGTAATCAGCCTTGGGCTGACCACAATGCCAGCATGTATTCTCCTTTGAAAGAGCCTAACTGAAGCCAAATTCCAAAAGTGAAACATTTTAGAATAGCCAAATATGTCTACTTAGAACCAGTCCTTATCCCATGTTCTGCTTAAGATTATCCCACATGGTTCATCCATTACTTAGAAATGTAGTAGGGATACTGGTTCAAAATGGTAAATATTGTCTCCAAAATACTTCTAGAGAGGGATAGGATCCATTAATAGTTTTTCAACTCTAGACGGCTCAAAGTGACCAAGCTCACATATTAGAGCTGAAGTATGTACTGCCTCAATCCAGTTCAACCATTTAATTTGTCTTTCCTTCAACTAGTAGAAGGGGAAGATTCCAAATGAAAGATAAAGGGGCCAAATATGGATGTTGATGCATTGGTGGGGCTATAAGAGTTCCTTCAAACCATAGATCTATTACACCTGGATCCCATACCTTGTGTGATGGAGTTAACAATGGGTAATCTGAGATTATATATTTCTGATAAAAAACATAAGGGCTTATCTGCCTACTTAGCTCTAACATAAATGGTCCAGATGTCTTTGCGTTTTTTCAGTATTGAGGTCATCGGCTGATCCGACGGCATCGTATAATTGAACCTTCGGCCAAAGTAGTGCAAAGCAAAATCAAAATGTCTTTTTATAGTGTGTTTGTTAAATCTAGCACAAAACCGACAACTAGTGACATCGTGATCAGGGCCTAGGCATGGAATACAGTAAGAGTGGAAGTCCTTATGAGGTATTTGCTTCCCACAAGAAATACAATTATTAACTTTTTCTGACATCGGTCTGAGGCAAGAAAAAAGTTTCCCCAACTGGGTACTTAGCTTTATTGAAGACTTCGGATCTGAAATTCGACTTCAAAAATCTCAGGAGTTGGCTGACCGGCACTTGTGAACTGCTTCTGCTTCGGGCACCGTGCGGCAAGAAAGACTGAAGAAAATGGCGTCAGATGCATCTTATATACCCCTGGCGCACTGATGTCAGGGAAGAAATGACAGCAACCGACACCGGACCAAGACTTTGGAATTCGGGCCGACTGCTGGACCGCCTGACGGCAGGATAACCCAAGTGTAATGACTGCAGCAGTGTAACATGATGAACATCTGCTCTGCTATAGCCAAATATATTGGGAACCCCAAATCCACCATATTTAGTAGGCATGAATAATTTCTTTCTATTAATTCAGGGTTTTATACTTCCCAAATATAATGAGCAATTATCTTCATGAGTGGAGAGAAGGTTGTGTTTGGTAGATGTGTTACAATGAAGAGCACCTTTGGAAGGAGAAACAGCTCAGTAGCCTGAATATGTCCCAATAAGTGCATCTTACATTTTTTTTCTTATAAACCATGTTCCTTAAATTGTCTAAAACAGGCTTCATAGTCAAATATACTACTTTATAGGTATCTGCACACATCTGAATGCCAGTGTAGGACACATAACCCACAGCAGAGATGGCCTCTAAAGATGTTATTGCCTCTTGGCCATGGATTTGTAGGAGAAAAGGGAAGAATATTGTTTTGGCCTTATTGACACCCAAACACCTCTTATAAGGAAGTCTCTCCAGTGAATCAAGAATGGCAGGTATTTGCTTAACAGGGTCGGTCATTCAGCCAAACCATGCAATCATTTGAGAACCAGGTGGTGAGCAAGAGGGGGGCTTTCCCATAAACTCACATGATTTATGCTTGATTTGAAGATACTTATTATAGAGACCGCCAGAATGAATAAAAATGGGGAGAGGGTGCGACATTGCCTTGTGACATGTGATAATGCTATGAAGTCAGACAAAATGCATTCAGATATAATTTTGCAGACAGATTTATATATAGCAATTTAGCACAATCTATGAATTGTGGGAATGAGTAAAATGTCATCCCTCCCGACTATAGTTCCAACTAAGGAAATAAAATGCTTTGTTAAAGTCAAGTAGAAGATTCCCAAACCCCTGTTTTTAACTTCAAAGAGCTTCTGAAGATTTAGCCATGTCTCTCTACGTCAAGTTCCCTGAACCTACCTTTAATGAAACCAACTGATCACTAGCATTCTGGCAAATATTTTCAAGTCATGAAAGAAGTTATTAGCTGAACCAACTGATTCTCTCTGTCTTTTTTCAGTAACAATAGCGGATTGACCTTCCATTGTGTAAATAAAAGTGACTGTGGTCTGAGTGCATACTGGAAATGGTCAGAAAGTGCACTGGATTGTAGAGCCATACCCCCCACTCCATGCACACAACCTGGTTCACTAAAGTCATCTTCATTTTTCTAGGTGCTGTGGTACCCTTCCACATCTGGAAAATATGCTGTAGGTGAACTGGTGATCCTCAAAACTGTCCATAAGTGCACATGCAGTGTGTGCATGAGGGGGGGACTCCTGTAATGGACTGGCATCCCATCCAGGGTTTGTTATCTGCCTCATACCTGCCAGGATAGGCTCTGACTTCTCTATAATCTTGAATGGGATGAAGAAGGTTTCAATAAATAAAGTGGTCATATAATTATTCCTTTTAATGGTCATTATGTCTAGACCAAAGGTATTCTTGTTTGACATTGATCAGAGGATTAATTAGACAGATACTAATGAACGAAGATGGTCTCATATATTGAGAGAGTGTTGAAAGAATGCCTTGAAGTATTCTGCAGTATTATGAAGTAGTAACCTAACCAGTAAAGTCTACCCCAGTTAATGGCGCTAAAAATATTTATAAAAGTGGTTGGATATAAACTTGTTCCTATTTCTAGAGCCCAGGTGCTTTGCAACCTCAAGTTTCTTACTGCATATCTATAGAGCAGATGTAGATATTTGGTCATTAACAGAATTACACATGACAGTTGTGGTATAATGGGTGTGCAAGAGCAGTCAGTATCCAGGTCAATGTCTTATCTTAGCCTAAGGTTTTCCCTGCTCTGGCTGTAATAGTAATCATTTAAAAGAGTGCCTAAAGCAGGCTATAAGGATCGTTAACGTCATCTGAATATTTTTAGTCAATATTCACAGCTCCTGAAATGGTCATGTCTGTTTTTACATTATCTGTTAGCCAGTGAAGAGTCTCTTTTCCATTTCCTGCATCTGTATCAGGTGGGCTCTAGAAACATGCAACTGACAGCTCCTACACATTATTAAATTGGCCATCTTTAAATTTTGTTTTACAAATCTGATGAAATTCATTTAGTATCTGTCTCAGCATGCCATATTACTAAATTGTTGGTGCCTTAGCCAATTCTGACTCTGTATATGCCTGACTTTGTTCATTTCCACACTATTGCTTTTGGTATATGCTTGTACTATATGATCCATCTGATTTTTATAATTTATTTTGTCTTTATACTCCGTTTGGAACTTGTTTTCTCCAGTCCACAGATACTAGATTATGCCCATTCAGAACTTGCTGGTTAACACATGCAAATGAATAAATACACAAGCACCATCTGTTCCTTTGTTTTTCATGTCTTTCTGAAGAACATTATGTCCTTCTGGCAAAATTTCATAGCATTAAGACCTGCATGTGTTAGCCATGTCTTTGAAACAGCCTTAATGACTTGTAGTAGGTACAGAGTGAATAAACTCATAAGGATGCACATTTTATTTCTGATGCTCCTTGCATTAATACAAATACTTTCCAGCCTTAATGAATTAGAACCTAGGGTTTCAGGCACACCCCTCAACTGTCCAGATTTTTACTTTATATTTTTAGTCTGTTCCTCATAAAATCTGTGCTTTTCTGGAATGCATGTGACTGTGTATGTAAGAGGATGTGAAGCACGGCTCGTTCTTCATTTGCTACAATTTAAGCTAAAACTGGAAGAGTTCATTACTACCCCATAAACTTTACATTTGGAAGGCAAATGTTTTTATGTCTATTTAAGATCGTCAGTCACATTGTCCTTACTGCTTGGTCCTGCTTTAGGTTCATTTCTGTGTCTAGTTTATGCACTACCATAATACAACCAGCCCGACATTATGGCAGCAAGTGACTTGTAGCTGCTGATGATATAAAAGCCATCCATGCTATTCTGCAGTCACTGACTGAACTCCTTAAAACATAGAGAATGCTAATGTATTAAGAAAGAGTTAAGCATTTTATTAAATACATCTACCCACCTATAATAGAAAGGGCTCAACACATTACTGCATAGAATTTAATGATCATGAAGCTATCCTTAGGGTGGTCAGAGAAAAAGGTTCCTCATTAAAAATGACCCATCATAGGATCAAACAAATACCTGACTGTAGCACTACACTTTATATTAAAAGAAAGCAGATGGTGCCTTATTTATGAACTTTTAGTGACATTGACAATAAAGTGAACCTATGCTTCCAAGTCACAGTATGCATTATGAAAGGCACCTTAAAGATACCATTTTATTCCTCACTTGAACTGCTTTCTCCAGACATCTGCACATGGTCTTCAACAGTCTTACTCAGCAGTCATTAGCTCCATCAGTATGAAGGCTCAGAGTACAAAAAGCTTGTTTGGTCAGTCTCACTTTCTCCCCACAAACAACAAGCATGAAAAAAGAAGGAAGACATGTGGTACAGAAAATGATCAGAAAGGAGACATGCAGCCAATGGCCAAATGATACAGGAAGGATCAACTTCAACTGACCCTGGGAAATGCCATAGCCCTCCAGTGGCAGATTCTGATGGTGATGATGCTGTGAAATTGGAAGATATGCCATTCCCCACACTACAAATCTCTCCAGACAAGCTTACTCAACAGTCATGGAGTGAACTAGTCCAGTCACCAACCAGAATAAATAAAAACTCCAACAACCACACTATCCTGGATTGGATACTAGTCAGCAAGATTCCCCAGTCCTATATAGCAGGCTGCCCATCAGATAGCCTCAGTGACCATTCCAAAACATTTCTACTCAAAAAACACATATACCAAGTTAAACCTGTCATCTATTGTCAAATACGTAAAAAACTCCACTTTAACCCAATCACATTCATCTCATCCCTCAAAGAATGTAACTGGCACCCTCTAAATTACCTCAGCCTAGATGACGCAGTCCAATTTTTCAATACTACCTTCCTAAGCTTCCTAAATAACCATGCCCCCATAAGACTTACCAGAACCAAAGCCCAACCCTCCCCATGGCTACAGAAAACCACTAGGTCAGAAAAGAAAAACCGAGATGAAGCCTGGGAACACTGGTGCAAAACCAAAACCCGCTCAGCTAGACAGAAATTCCTAGAACTACGCAAATGAGTCAAAAAGCTAATAAAGGAGGACAAAATCCAATACTACCAGTCTGCCCTCAACTCCTCCCAACACAACCCCAAACAATTCTGGACCTCCATAAACGTCATCCTCCACCCAGGTAAAATATTGCTACCTCATTCAACACACACTTCACACAAACCGTACTATCACTAGCTAGACAACACAACCCCCCTCCCCTACACCCCACACCTTCACCCAGTAATCTCCCCACACTCTTCTCATTTTCTCCCATTCTACCGCCAACATAAGAAAAATCTTAACTAAACTTAAACCCACAAAATTAGCAGTAGACAACCTCCAAGTGAATTCCTACAAATTGCAGCTGACGCCCTAGCCTACCCAGTATCCATCTTGATTAACCGATCTCTGTCAGAATGCTACGTCCCTACACTATGGAAAATATCATACATCATTCCCCTTCACAAAGGCGGCCCCTCCACAGAACTAACCATCTACTGCCCCATATCGATTCTATCTCCACTCTCCAAAAACCTAGAGAGATGCATTCACTATCAAATCTCAGACTACCTCCTTACTAACAACCTCCTTTCTAATACTCAACATGGTTTCCTACCAAACCATAGCACCACCACTGCCTTACTCTCTTTTACTAACACTATCCTTCACCATAAAAACAATGGCCATCTCTCCCCTGCTACTTTCCTAGACCTATCTAAAGCATTTGACATGGTCCCACACAAACAACTCCTCTCTCTACTCAATAACCTATCCTTTTCTCAACCAGTCACCAACTGGTTTCAAAATTACCTGTCTGACAACCAGCAATCTGTTGTATGGCAAAATGACATATCTCCCCAACTACCTGTCTCTATTGGTGTTCCCGAGGATCCATCCTTGGACCCCTACTCTTCTCTATTTTCACTAATAATCTAGCCTCTGCTACCAAACATGGCACACTCGTACAATATGCAGATGACTCAACCATCATCTGCTCAACCCAGTCCCTACCCGAACTGCAAAAGGTCACACAAGATGCCTTTTCTTCTGTTGAAACTTGGCTATCTAATGCCCAGTTAATACTCAACCCAAACAAAACTAAACTCCTCATCTTCTAACCCACCAAACATACTCAAAACAACTCTCACTTTAACATCACAGCAAAAGACAACACCACTATCCACCCAACAGATCACACCAAATTGATAGGAGTTGAAACAGACAACAATCTCAAATTTGACATTCACATATCCATGACCATAAACAAATTCCACCAAAAACTAGGAGCCTTATGCAGAAATAAGCAACTCCTCACCAAAGCAGCTAGGATTTGAGTTGCAAATTCGCACCTTATCTCCACCCTACTTTATGCCTCTCCAATATATACCAACCTCAGGCAATGCAATCTAAATAAACTCGAGACCTGCTACAACAAAATCCCCAAATTCGCCACAGGGGCATCCTACTACAGTCGCCACTGTCTCTCACTTACTGAACTAGGCTGGGTAGAACTCCCTCACCTCCTTCAATGGTATCAACTCGCACTCACCCACAAACTGGTTAACCATCCTCTAAAGGTCCCATCCCTCCAGTATCTACTCCAACCTTATCTCACCACCAGACCACTACGATCCAGCAACAAAAATCAATTACAGGTTACTAGAGCCAATAACACTGCTGGAGAAGCACTGTTCTCCAGCGCTATAGCCAAATTATAGAACACCCCCCACAATAACCTCTCTACCATCATGCACCCAGTTCAAAGCTTTACTTAAAGCGCACCTGAAAACATGCTGGCTATGCCCTTGTAACTCTCCCCTCTAACTTCTCCCACTCCATCTACCCTCTACCTCTCTTCCACCCCACAAACTACCTTTGATTACAGCAAGCTCTGATACTTCCATGCCTATTTACTTATTATATGGCAGTAACTTCTTATTGTAACAATTGTTAATATCTGCTATGACTTTGTGGATAGAACAGATGCTAGTTATCTACTGAATGTACTATGTTCTTCATCTGTAACTATGTTCTTCATCTGTAACTATGTCTGTAATATTTTAATTTTTGGAGCTTTTCTCCCCGGGCCTCCGCTGAAAATGGACCTGCATCCAGTCGGACATTCTCGGTCAACAAATGTAAATAAATAAATTAGACTCTGTCATTAAAATGCAGGTGAACATTGCAAAATCCATTGGATATTTTTGGTGAACAACTGCCACTATCATAGATAGTTTGTATAATTCTGGATATAACCAGAGACCATCTCGGTTTGGAGCAAAATTTTTTTTCCTGATGAATAAATTATGCTTTGACCAGTTATTTTTCTCTACATTTCTCACTATGACCTTACACAGCTACATACAGTTATAAGTGACATGAGATTATTAGTTTGGGCATTATGAAGCACTGGGGAATATGAGATGCTGGCTAGTAGCTTCTGGGTGTCTCGGTGTCTCATCTGTGACTCGCTGATAAACTGTTTTGTTTTTTTCATTGAGGTTTTATTTTGTGATTGAGGCTATACTTCTGAGTGACTAGACTATGTAGTTTTCTAAATGAATAACACATACTACATGTCAAGCATATCCTAATAACTGCCATAAGATTTTGTTTGTTACATGGAATATTTAAGATATGTCAATGGCTGTTAAGACAAAGTCATTATTAATACAGTAAACCAAGGTAAAGTTAGTATAGCATTCCTACAGGAAATTAAAACTAAAAAAATGGCAGCTAGCCTAACTTTCATAAAAAGGAAATGCTCATAAGTTACTTTCATGTACATCTTCTTTTAAGTGAGGGGTGGCAATTTTGTTCCATCAGTCTTTGGGTTGAGTAGTTGATAAGGTTTTTTCTGATGATCAGGGAAGTTGGGTGATCACATGAGTCAGCACAGGGCAATATTACTTTGTTTTTATGAACCCTACTTGATCCTATACCCTGCCTGCACAGAATGCTACAGTGCTTGGGTTAGACCACACACACACACATAGTGCTACAGTACTCTAGTCTGACTCAAATGCAATACGTGCTTTTAAAAGCTGGTATTGCATTAGAGACTGGGATCGGATGATCACACCCCCAGTACTTTGCACCTGGGGAAGTTGCCCTTCTTGGCCTGCCCTAGCTACACTACTACTGTTACAGTATACTGACGAATTAATTTTCTTGCAGATGACTCATCTTCTTGGTCATGACTAAGCTACAGAACATTTTTTTCTTCTAAGCAAACAAGACTAGGTTCAGTACGGCTTCACTTCCTCATAAGTCTATGCTTTTTTTTCTAAAATAAATTTAACACTGATTAAGTCTTCATTTAATTCCATCTCCCTCCTCCACAAGTGATGGTTTAATGTTTTTTTTTTCTTCTGGTAGCGTGACTACAGATAAAGTTTGTCCTACCAGACTACTTGATATAGGCAAGCAATAATGAGTGACAGAGTGGGCATTACAAGTAAATAATGGACCATCCAGGGGTGTTATGAGGCCTGACACTGCAAGCAGAGGGCCTTCACACCAGTGGATGGTCTGTTTTTCCCTTGTTACTCCAACCCTGGAGAGCTTTATTGTGCTTAGAAAATGGAGTGTCTGTTAATTTGTTTTATATTTTCCTTACTAGTATACACATGTTTTAATATTTTTTGAAATCTTTATCACTCCCTGCATCATCCTATGGCCTGTTACCCCTGTGCTCCCATCCAGCCATAAGCCTATTAGATCTCCTTAACTCCCACATTGACCCAATTAAGCTGGGGCCACTCAGAGAACCTATGGGCCTCCAGGAGGTCTTGTCATCACCTTCCTCTGGAAAGGTTTTACTTATTGACTTACTGCCCCTCCTCACCACATTATGTTGCATAGAATGGCAAAGGTGGGCAAAGGGGACATGCAGCATTTTGTCCCAAATGAGCAGCAACAGTTTAGTCACATTCTCTCCCTTTCATTTCTTTGGACTATGCCATTTAGTCAGGGTCCCAAGCCTCCACCTGATATTGTGGATGGGAGTGCTCATGCCACCATCCTGCCCTCCAGATCCATCCCCCTAACTACTCTAAGTTACCCATGGCACTAATTGAACCCAGACTGACTGGGCTGTAGTCAGGGTTTTATCCCTTTGCACTACCATAGCAGCTCACATTCTTTTAATATTTTTGATGTAAAACAGCTAATTACCAAAAGAACAGTACGACTGAATGTGCATGTTCTTTTTTTCTAGAATCAAACATATTTAATTTATACCATGCAAAATAAAACAGGATCAGGAAATACCAGGAGAATCATACTACACGTGCTTCTCCCTGAAGAAATCAGAACATCTAACTACTTAAACAACTTTCGTTTCAACTGCCATTATACATTCTTTCTGAGATTATTTATTGATCCAGTCAAGTACAGTTTCAAGAAGGAAATGCATTCATGGAGTTATCTACCTGTCATCTTTACAACTACAGAAATAATGCCAGGTTGCAGTCTATCAGAATTTTCCCCCTGTGGCTCCAGATGAAGTACAGTAAAGTCCAAGGGCTAAAGCAAATAGATATACTTTTTAACCTATTATGAATGCTTACATATGGGATACAGCCTATACATACTGGAGACAGCCGATACAACTTATACTTACAGGATGCAGCCTGTACATATGGGATACAACCTATACTTACGGGATACAGCCTATACATACTGGATATGGCCTATACATACAGGATATGGCTTATACATACAGGATATGGCCTATACATACAGGATACAGCCTATACATACAGGATACACCCTATGGGGAGTCGACATGATCTCAGTTTACCTCTCTCTCATTATGGGTGCATTTTTCTTTAGTAGAATGAGGATCAGTTTGCATGAGGTAGATTTTCTATATACTTCCACTATTCTCGAGTTGTTTCCTGCAGCCTTTCTTCCCTAATTTGCTATATCGGGGGAGTCCTTCCTTAGAAATGTTATTAGGTAACTACTTTTTCCATTCAAAGCCAGCTCTTCTCCAAATTTTAAGTTATCTCATTTTTTTTTCTTCTACTAACCAAAGTAATATGGGGAGGAATTATACTATATCTGGATCATAATACATTCTTATAATATTTTCATCTATAAAGCATTGACCTAAATGAAACAATATCCTTCCCTTTTAATCTTTAGGAAGTATTACATTTTAAAATATTTACTCACTTAATTCACTAATATTCACCAGTCAGTTTGCTTTCTTCTCATAGAAAGGAAAAATATTTTTTCTGCATAACTCATGCAGTAACATCTTGTTTGCTAAGACTATTTTTTCTTACACAATTAATTAATATCACATGTCATAAACTCTCAAACTTAGCCACTTTGTTTGAGTATATGACTTACACAAATGTAGAAACATTTGTAATGGCATTTTATATCTTTTCCTAAAAACATTAACATTAAATCTGCAATTATTACTCTTCTAATTAGGTCATAACATTATTGCAAACATTATCAGACAAGCTTCTCTTAAATGAAAACAGCCTAAATCCTCATTTCACAAATGTTGAGGCATTACATAGATGTTTCTCCAACATACATCTTGTCCTGCCTCAACTCTGGCTGTCATCAACATAACTAGTAAAAATAATCATTTCCATAACACTTATGCTCCATTGTCAAATTTCCTCTCACAAAAAAATCTTCAAAATACTAACATATACTTAAATAACTATATCAGTAAATATGGCCTTCTGCATCACTCTGAAAATGTTTAGTGAAACTAAAGTTTTACTTGAACCCCTTAGTTTGAATAGACAATATTTTACATAACATGTACAAATGACAGCTAACAGAAGCTGTCTTTATAGATCTAAGGCAGCATTTGCTATGACTAATCATACATGAGTCAATGACAAACTTGCTACTTTTGTATTTTCTGAAAGTCCCCATTACTGGTTCTCAATCAGAAGGGCCACTCAGGTCTCTTGCTTGCACGCTGCCTCTGATACAAACTCCCCGTCACTGAGATGCTGGTTCTGATCTTATAGTCAATCTTCCTTGATAAAGTAATCACAGATTTTCCCAACTTGTAGGCTGCTCTCCATTCTTATTTTATTTCATTTCATTTGAATTTGTTTACCAGGGTAATTAATGCACTAACCCATGGTGGACATTTTTTAGACAGCCAAACTTAAAACTATAGACATATTTAAAAGATCAAATGCAGGTTAAAAGGGCAGGCATATTTAATATAATATACAAGTCACACATTTAATAACTGGTTATAAATAATGTCACTCAACTGTATGTACAAGAGTAAAACTGACAGAAGATTTCATCTGTTTCAAGAAGTCTCTGATACCTGGGATAAAGGAAAATAACCTTGAATTTGTTGCTTTAATATTCTGAAGCAGAAGAATTTATGAGGACTAGTTACAGAGGCTGTAGTTGAGTGAGTATTTGGGTGGAAACACAGGAGAAGAAGGTGATCCACCATCAAGGTAAACCTAGATAATTGGATGGGTAGCCTCAAGTTCTCCCCTTGGTCTATCTTGTCTTGCCTTCCTTTGGGCTACAGGTATCTTTTGAATAAGTCTTTTTATTTAGCTAGGCTTGTAATGGTCTTCAGACCGACTGACTAGTACTTACCTATGAACTTATAAATAGGGTGGTTATATTAGCCATTAATATTAGCCATTAATGGGGAGGAACAATGACATGGCCAAGCTAACGACCTTGCTTTAGTAAGCAGTGATTCCTCTTCTGATACCATACAGATGTTGCCCACAAATTATCATAATATTTAGAAATGGATACATTAAATTATCCTGCAATTAACTTTTAGTAAATCTCATATAAAATTATTTGAACCTGATCAGAAATTACTATCACTATTATTCTTCCAAATTAAGCAACCAGCTGGAAACCCTATCTCTCAAGTCTATTGCCATACATAGGTTGGAATTTGCCTGGATCCATCAATGTCTTTCAGGAATCATGCTGGTTAAGCTATATTCCATAATGAAATTATATTATCATGCATTTACTATAACGCAAAAAGCTAGGGGTCAACCACAAAGCATGCTCAGATTACAAGATGAGAATATACTACATTCCTAACAGAACCATGATGTGCTAATAATGTACTGCAGCAAAACTACAAAAATATATATTGATTAATTACACTAGATAACACTACAGAAAACACATGCATGTCTCTACAAAAAGTGTAGTGTTTTCACTTGACTGATAAACCTAGTTTCATTTTTAGAACATTAATATACAATCTTCTTACTCATGACTTTTGCCTTCCACTACTTTATATACTTATTTATCACCCAGCCCATTTGCGTAGGTCTCAAGATCAAGATTCTGTCTTTTTCTATGGATCTCATTTTACAGCAGTTATAAGGTATGACAATTACAGATAGCAACATATATCTCAACCTCTTAGAGCAAAAAATCTGGACAAAGCCTATAATGGTGGGACAAATAAGGACAGATTTTAAATATTGCTCTTACAAACTTAGAAAGTTGATAGAATAATAGGTTTGCATTAGCATGAATTTTCTGAAGGATGTGGAGTCAAACTCAAATGTTTGTGATTATTTAATGACTTCAATCCTCAGCTATTTGCCAGAAATGTACAGATGCTATGAGGAACACACCAAAAATATGAGGCAAAAATCTGGACATTCTGCGAAAATCTATACAGTTGAGAGGCATGCATAGCAGTCTCCCCATCAACATTAAAACTCAAAGCCAATAAAAAAGATTAAATCTGCCATTTCATCTGTTTCCTCTAAACTCTTTTCACAACCATTGCAGAAGTAATGCATGCAGTTGTTACTATCATCATCCAGCTGTTTCCCACGGTCTCCCACCTGATATTTTCCACTGATTTACATCATTCTTCTTATCTTATATTGTCCTTCCTCTCTGGTTTTCTATGAAATGGTCAAGTTCTATTTTCTCACTGTTCAGTTAAAAAAGTCTGAAGCTGTCTAACTGTACTAGATGTCAGCATCTCGTTTTTGCAGAATAAGCTCACAGGGTTTCACATTTTCTTTATCATATGGTTAATATTACAACAACTTCTTCAAGAAGTCTGGACTTTGTCATTGTTTTACTTTCTATCTATCCGTTTACTTAAAACACACTCACACAGATACCATCTATATATATATATATCTATATCTATATATATATATATATATATATATATATATATATATATCTATATCTATATATATATATGGGTCTACTTTAAAACACCGACTCGCAAAACACCGACGACGAGAACACCGAGACAAGAAGATCTACACCTGAGATGACCGACAGTTTAAAAGCACGAAACTTCACATGCCCAACAAACCACAATCCTGATAATCAACAAAACAAAACAAATACCTTTTCTGAAAAACACACACACAACACAAGCACAACAAAAACCTTACAAACCTACACTAAACCTTACATACATAACTATCTATGCACTAACCTTAACCCAAACCCTAACCCTAAGGTCCTTCACTATCACACACTCACCTAACCCACGCCCTAACCCTAACTCACTTAACCCGCCCCTAACCCTAAAGTTTGTCACTATCTCACACTTACCTTACCCGCACCCTAACCCTAACTCACTCAACCCGCCCCTAACCCTGAAGTCTGTCACTATCGCACACTTACCTTAACATGTCGGTGTTCTCAGCATCGGGCTTTTAAACTGTTGGTCATCTCACTTGTGAATCTTCCGGTCTCAGTGTTCTTGTCGTCGGTGTTTTGCGTGTCGGTGTTTTCAAGTAGACCCATAGATATATATATATATATATATATATATGTACGTATATATAGACACACACACACACACACACACACACACACACAGTGTTTCATTAAGCTGCACATTTGTCAAACTAAAACACTATGAAAAACCAGCAATAAATTTGCATCCATTTATGTGCCAGTTCCTGTGTTTGTGAAGCTTAGAGATAAGTACTAATATGGATCCTATGGGAAAGGCCAGTCCTTAGTAAGCCATATACTTCCCTTTTGTTAAGTTAGAGTTTGACCAACTGGCAACTTATATATATATATATATATATATATATATATATATATATATATATATATATATATATATATACACTTGACTAGCATATGTCCGAATCACAAAACATCGAACACAAATACACAAAAGCGATTAACATCGAAAAGCGCTTCCGTGTATGTGTAGTCCAAAAATAAAAATCTACATTTCTGCAGGGAGGCCCCCTGCACCCCCCACACCCCCCTACTTTATTATTCTCACTCTGAGATCGCACTACAGTGGGGAAAAGAGAATTTTCCCTTACCCGCACTGTAGTCCAATCTACGAAACAGGCACACATACACGGAAGCGCTTATCGATGTTAAGCGCTTTCGTGTATGTGTGTTTGATGTTTTCTGATTCAGACATATGCTAGTCAAGCATGTGTCCGTATCCCATATATATATATATATATATATATATATATATATATATATATATATATATATATATATATATACACACACACACACACATATATTTACATATATATGGTAACCATACATTTCACTGAATGTCATTTTCACTGAATTACTAATCATTAAAAAAAATTTTAAACTCATATTAGTGAATGCACATTTTGTTAAATCACAGGAAACTGTAAATATGATCACAGGAATTACCAGGTAAATCTGTCTAAAAGATCATTTACACCATGCCAATGCCAATCAAGGAATACTTCAAGAAGCTTCTGAATGAAGAAAACCTAACAGAAGCTGTATTGCTGACTATAGGCATATCCTACAGTGAGAAGGGAAGTAGAACCCACCCTAGAAAAACAATGAAGTGCACTAAGGAAGATAAAGGAAGGAAAAACTGCATGCTAAGATCAAGTCACACCAGAGATGATCGATGTGTTCAGGGCTTTAGGAGAGAAATTGTACCTGGGGTACTCATCACAGTAGTGATATAAGGGGGTATCCAAGATGACTGAAGAATAAACATTCTAGTGCCAATGTACAAGAATAAATAATCAAATCACCTATATACTGGAACTTGTAAATCAGGACTAATTCTTTTTTTTTTTTTTTTTTTTTAAGCCTGGACCCAAATGTTCCATTTTGGGACAACTCAAGAATACTGCATGGTTACGTAACTTGCTCATGGCCACACAGTTTGCAAGTAGAAATTGAGGGAAACGAACCCAAGACTGCAAGATAAAGCTTGTTAGCACCTCATAGCCTTAACCATCTGAGCTAAATTACCAAAGTAAGCCAAGAAGTAACTAATTAAATGCCTCCTCACGCAGACGGCACCCCAGCAGAGAATCAAACCAGAGGATTTCTTGCTGTGAGGTGACAATGCTATCTGCTGCATCACTTTACTGTCCACACCTTTTTTTTTTGACAAACTCTTGATGTCACATGTTTATTTGTCCTTTAAACTAGTGGAGAAATACTGAATGTCTTAAGTGTTTCATCGTAATTTGGACTAAAAACACAATGAAAGTCCATTTGTTTCATATTTAATATCAGTGGCTGTCTAACTGCCTCTTGGAAACATTTTTGTTTTTTCTAAGTAAGATGCAGTAATTTATATTTCTTAATAAAATAAGCAAACAGCACACATGTAAAATCACTCAGCTTCATGGTGCATCAATGGTATTGATTAATCCACATATAAATGCACATCCTCTTGCGAGTTGCACCAGATCTATTTTACTGCACAGACTTGGCTATTGTGAGAGTTGCTTAGCATCATATTTTCTTTTTATTTCAGTTTATCAATGTTAGCCATATGCTGTTATCATGCAAATATATCTGAAACATCTCTTGTCTTTTCTGAAAAAGAGATCCATTGATCAACAACAGTCAAAAGAAAAGCTGCAAGAACAAGATATAATTCCAAAAACTCTAATCAAATCATTGCCATTGCCTCTTGTTTAATTCATAATTACAGTTTCAACACGTTAATGAAATCAGGTTATATTTATGATGTATTGCAAACTATCTGCTCGTTGTTGTGCATAACTCCAGAGTCCATAATAAACTAATAAGCTAAACTGACTTCTGAATATGGTATCTGCATGAGTTCTGGGCTTAACTTTGTTTGATGACAGAGCTTATATATAATTGGAACCTAACTGCACGAACAGATCAATAACAAGTATCCTTATTACATCCTCAAGTTTTTGAAAATATGAAAGAGCTTCTAGACTACAGAACTTTTTTGAATAAAGTTACATTTAGCTTACACTGCTTTACTGCATTCATCAGTGAAAAGCAGTTTGATTAAAACACACAGGAACAGTTACATAACGTGCTGGCTCTCAAATGCAGAAACCATACCAAACATTGTCATTGTAAGCGGTCATAGGACTCCTGTGAGACTGAGGGTGGGGGTAGGGTAAAAAGGTAACTAGTGGGGACACAGAATGAGATGGATATAAATGGCAATGTGATAATTTTACTTGAGGTGAAGAGGAAAAGTGAACTGGGGGAAATGGAAGAGAAAGGATATGCACTGTTGGGATTAGATGGGGAAAAGGGGCATGATTATTTTTGTAATGCAGGTGAAAATGTACGGTAATGGGATATATAACATGGATGATGTGGATATCTGAGCAATTGGATGTTGAGACTGTGAAGGGTAGCAGACAGTCATTACAAGCTAGGAAGCACCTGATGAAGGTATGAAAGAAGTGCTTTAGGCAAGTCTAAGCAAAATACCATCCATGAGCCAGGAGGAGGGTGGGGGGCTGACATGAAAATGGGATTTCTAAATGGTATTGGAGCCTGGGGACAGGATATTTAGAGAGACTGAATTTCATTAAAATGTTAGAAAATTATCAAGGAGCAGATAGGCAGAGAAGATATAGTGGAAATGGAGAGATAAAAGAGGATGAGGAGGTAACATTCTCAAGAAATAAGGAGAGGCATGCTAGTAGACGAGATGGATTTTAGTGAAAAAGGAAATCGTGGGGGCAGGTAATGCTGATTTATTTGACAAAATGAACCCTATGTCAGGTCATGTTATGGTGCTGACGGACCTGGGGGTAGGTGAATCAAAAGGGTAGACATGGAACCTGGGGCATTGGTGGGACCCAAAACAGATAAGATGCAAGAGAAGGTGACTCAGCTGTTTAGTGAAAATGTAAATGAGGTAGGGGATTTGGCTTCAGGGAGAAGAATGCTGTCAAAGCTGTGAAGAGAGTGAGATTTGTGTAAAGGAAGGGATGATAAGGAAGGAGAAAGTTGTCCACATTAAGGAATTAGAACAGAAGTTAAATAGTCAGTTGGTGGGGGTGGCAGATATATATGGTAAGAAGTCCAAGGCTGAAATGAGACTAAAAGTTACTGGAATTGAGATCCAAGGAGGAAATGGCCAGAAGTAGTGGGCTAATTTGAAGTTAATGAGAGATGCATATATTAAACTATAGGAATGGAAAATCAGGGATCAGAAAAAAAAGACATGGGTGGAAGGGCTACAAAGAGGGACTAGGGGTGATACTGTATTTCAGTACTAGAATGAGGGGAATAGTTACAGGATTTTATAAACAGTTGTATCAAGAATGGAAAGGCATTGGGGGGCTTCAGATTTTGCAAAAGCCCTTTGTTAGAGGCAGGGGCAGGGTAGGGATGTGCTTAATAAGCAAAAAGGAGTAGAGGAAGTCACAGAGACAATCAGGTATATAAAATGAGGGAAGGCTGAGTGTTACATGTGTTTGCTATAAAAATTTAAGTTGGTAGCATTACACTTATAGTATTCAGCAGAGGTGTATAGTGAAATAATGGACCCCAGGGAAATGCTGGACTATATCTAAACTTGTAATAACAGTTTTACTAAAGTGAAGCTTCTAGTAGATGATCCAACAAACTATAGGTCAATACTTTGCAAAGTAGATGCTAAATTGTTCACAAGGATATTACCTGCTAAGTTGGAAAGGATATTAAAAGGAATTATGGGGAAAAGTACTTGAAAAGGGAGATCATCTCTAGACCACTGCAGAATATTTTCAAATGTTACAATGTGGCTGAGATGAAGGGCAGAGATTATACTAATAGATGTTCAAAAAGCTTCTGATAGTGGAAGTTGGGAGTTTATATTTAAAACATTAGAACAAGGGGTGTTTAAAGAAGAAGGTTAGGATATAACACATTGTATAAATGCCCTGGGGTATTGGTCCTGGTCAACAAAGGCAGGTAATAGAAGGTAAAACCTAAATCTGAGATAAGGCAGAGTTGTCTGCTTCTGGGATTATTTTACAATAGCACCGGAAGTGTTAGTTGAGGCTATGTAGAAATTAAGGAGTCAGGGTGGTGCAAGACATGGCGTTTATAAACATGCTGATGACTGTATGATATTATTGGAAGATGTGGTGGTTCAGTTACCTAGTAATATTTAGGAGATTTAAGGAAGAATCAAGGCTCTGTTTTCACCCAAAGAATTAGTGCTAGGTATGACAGGAAATAAAGGAAGAGTGAGGAATAAGTACTTATGAGTGCTTAATTTGTTACAGTAGACTAGAAAAAGGAACTGGAAGAGACTGAGGTGTTGTGGGAAGACTTTTGTACTGCTGGCAAGTAAGATGTTTACACTGAGAAGTAATGTGGAAGTTGTGCAATGTACGGTACTGTCTTTGGAGTTATACATGGGCAAGACATATTACCATCTCACCACAGGAATGTTGTTGGAAGAGATTCAAAAAATCTGTGATAGATTTGTGAGAAGGGAGAGCACAGACCGTATGACCAAAGAACCCATGCCAGACATTAGAATACATGTCACAGCAGCTAATATGGTGCAGAAAATTATAAGAAATGAGCAAGGTAACTGGAGATGGGTGAGGCTTGAGGAACAGAGACTAGGTAAATGCAGGGAATCTGACCTTATGGAAAGAGATGCTACCGATGTGTTAGAATATATATCTATAGGTGTGTGTGTGTGTGTGAGAGTGTGTGTGTGTGTGTGTGTGTGTGTGTGTGTGTGTGTGTGTGTGTGTGTGTGTGTGTGTGTGTGTGTGTGTGTGTGTGTAAATATCTATAAGTGTAGGTGAAATTGATATAAAGAACTTGCATTTAAGAGGACTGCAGAGAAAGGAGATTCCACATGAAGGAGAGTGGGATTTGAATAATTAGGAAAGATAAAGTTAGAGGAAAATTTGTTATGTAATGAAGGATGACCTGAAGGAAAAAAAATTGGGGATTCACAGTGGTAGTAGAGAAGTTTAGCATGGGGAGGTAGATTGGTTAATGCATCATAAGAATGCAGAGATGGTCAGGAGGAATGGACAGATGAAAGCAAAGGTCAAATAGGATGCGCATACAAATCTTTAGGGAAGAGATTGGTAGAAAGATATCTGAGCAAGTTGAGAAATTAGTAAAGGACAGTCATTTATGGTTTAAGTTGAATGTGTCTGATTAACTATGCAGAAGATATCCAAAATTGTAAAATAGGCAGTAAAGCAGTTCCACTGAGACATGTATACTGAAGACTTCTACATCCCCGATGTAAATACCTCTGAGGCTGAATAAAGTGAGCTTGTGGCCTGCAGCAGCAAAGTATTGGAGGTGTGAAATGTAGGGGGGAAATCTGCTACATACACAGTGGTTTTGTCCAGTAGCTAGGAAAACATGGCAACAAGTAGTAAATAAATGGGTTAAGGCTTATAGGAAATTAATGAGAGAGAAAGAGACTTGACTCTTCAGTTTGGGCGAAGGAGGAGGGGTGAGCAAAAAAAAAGAGAAGAAAGGATGGATGTTTAGATGTTGCCAGAGGGAGTAAAAAGTGGGGGATTGGAAAAGGACTGACACTGAAAAAAGTATGAAACAGAAAGTATCATAAATAGGCAAGCAAGACAGAAAAGGGAGGTGGGGAGAGTTAAAGTGTTTTAAGTGGAGATGGAGAGTGGAATGGGATGATGAAGCAAGAGATAAGGAGTGGAGGAATAGCAGAAAGTAGTGATGATAGAATAGGAAGGTGTAAAGGGAATCGGGAGAGGATGGATGAGGTTCACTTTGTGTTTGGGGTGCCTGAGCTGTACAGAATTGATCTGGGTGATTTGAAGGGAGGGAAATATCCTTTACTGTACAGTCTTAACAGGATATTGCAGCTTTGGGGGGGGGGAGTCTAGGGCTCTTGATTTACATAATAGTATGCTGTGAGAGAGCTGTTTTGCATTTTGAATTAATGTACTATTTGAAATTATAACTGATAATGTATAATAGTTAAAAAGATACATGTGGTGTGTGTGTGTGTGTGTGTGTGTAGGCTGCCTGGAATCACAGCTTTCCAGTTTAGTTGTATGTTTAGTACTTGGCTAATCGTTGTAATATACAAATCAGCAAAAGTAAGTATCCTGACTGAAATTATTCAGAAACAGAATAATTTTTCAAACTGGAAAATTCAATCATATTGCATTCCTAGGATATATAATTCACAGTAGAGACTATTTCATTATTTACAGAAGCTGTATGTGAGGTGATAGCATTGTGACTTTCTTAGTCGCATACATTTACTAACAAAGTAGAAAGTAGGAATGTTACTATAGCTATTGTTTCACAAATTAAGACAGTATTATGTTATGTTTTTCCTAGTAGATATAGCAATATATTTCTGTAGTACTATTTCCAATAAACAGCAAGAGATACAAAACTTGCAAGTAAACTTCATACAAGACAGCTATACCTTGTACCATCTATTTATCAATTAATTAATTTGGTTAATTAATTATTCTAGCTGTGCATAAATGGATTAAACAAGTAAACAAATAAAAAAATACTAAATTAATAAAACAAGTAATAGTACTATTTGTCTGTACTAGTAACCAAAGGTGCTCACTGTACTGCACCCAATAACAGCGATGAAAAACAGGAACAGGTGTAATGGGACTCACAATTCCTTCCACAAAATGTATTTACTCACAAAATTAAATTTAAAGTTAAACGCTTTTGTCCTAGAAATAACATGGCTTCATCAGAAGTAAAAAGATAACACAATCTCATCTTTAAATAGGAAAAACATCCAAGTCATGAATATAGATCATCCAATAAAAGAACAGTATTAATAAATAAGTTAATATTAATAAATAAGTTAACTGAATTTTCATCATTGTTATTGGGTGCAGCATGCTGTGGTTATTAGTTTTCACTGCACAGCTGTATCTGGTGACTTGTCTATGCTAGATTACATTACCAAAACTTCTTGTAGTAATGTTTCTTAATATGCTATTTAACAAAGTAACACAAAATGCTAGCATCTGACTGTGAGTTCTTGTGTTTACTCAGGCGATATTTTGGTACAGAGTTTCCATTCAGTTTCCCATACTCCTCTGCATCCTTATCTTCTTCCATAACCAATACAATCCTGTCGGTGTTGATTTTATTCAGAGCATTGTTTCCCATCAGTTATCAACTGCAGATTTGTAGTATTCTGCCCCTGGTAAGCTTCTAATTTTTGACTTTATCAGAAATATCTCAGATGCCATCTGTCGCTAGTCTCATTATATTTTTGCCAGGGACTAATGTACTTTGTTCTGCTATAAACAGTTCTGATCATTTTGCTTACTGGTTCAACACAAATATGAAACTGGCTGCAGCGAAAATATTTTCTTTTGAGTGCTGTTAAATCTCTTCCGATGTTCCATGGATCTACTTAGAAATACTGTACTTCTACTAAATAAATAAACAATGATCATTTATTCAATGGCAACAGTTACCTAGGTATTTAATTTAATCCTACAGTGAACATCTGTCTGCATATGGCCATTATCTGAAAGTCTGCAAATACTAATCTTGGTAGCTGAAGCTTTTCCAAGTATACTACATCCAGCAGTGTAGACAGGGTTGAGGCTGAGGAGCAACTGTCCAGTTTTGCGGGGCATGACCAGCTAATCCCGATCAATCTTTAATGCATAATATCTTTTAAAAGCCAGCATTGCATATGCAGTCAAACTTGAGCACTGCAGCACTCTATGTAGCAACTACTTGTTATATTGTAGCAAACAGTTTGTTAAAGTTTAAAAGTAAAAAATACAGTAGTGTGTAGATTGTGTGCTATCTGCAGGAGGCATCCTGCAATTTTTTTTTTTTTTTTTTGCTCTTCACTTGAAGAGCTTAGGGGGTGGTGGGCTAGTTCAGGGTTCTGCTTGAACCAGCTATGCTTCTGATCATATCTATGGACCTTTTTACAGAATTCTGCAAACTTCTCTTGAAGTTGCATGCCTTCAGAGGGTGTTATATTAAGAGAAGCAGGGTGTTTGCAAACTGCATGGAGAAGGGGTAGGTGCATTATTTTCCCCAGGACTGCAGAGTTATATTTTAATAAATTAAAATTTATCAGATTTCATTATTAACTGAATAATCTGAAAGCATCAATATATCGCCCTAAAAAATGTCTGACTTCCAATAAAGCAAAGATGTAACCTACTATTAGGATCCAAACTCTACAAACTACTCCATCTCTATACATTTACTTCCCTTACAGCTAAACTTCATGACAAAGTCTCCTCATACAACCTGCGACACTACTTACAAACCACACCAACAATGGGACCCCTAGAACCAAACTCCACAGCAACGCATGTGTATTCTCATACCTACTCTTTGGCAAGCTCCTCCTTTGGTCTAAATGAAATGAACACAATTCAGAATGCAACCCAAAAAGCACCTCTTCATGCAGGACAAACTATCCCCTTCTGCCCAGGTCACATCACCTAACACACTATCCCTATATGTCCTTTTCAATTCTCTCAAAGAATTACTGAAGGCTTTCCCACTTTAGAAACTAATTGTATATTACACCCTGCCTGCTCATTTGAATGTACATGTACAACGTTTTCCTACATTGCTAATTGGAACTACCCTCTTATTGTTTACATTTCTTCCTTTTTTGTTTTTGAAATTGTTTTATATTTCACAAGGGCTGGTCCTCAAATTGGTCAATAATGATCAATGCACTACCCAGGTAAACAAAACAAAATAAAATTAAATTAATTAAATAAATAAGTCAATAAAATAATGGCTCCCGGATGCATCAGGATTCAGTTTAATGTACCCTATCCCCAGTCTCAGTCTTATAGGCTCATATATGCTTGACTCGTGAAATTATAGATACTATTAAAGTCGTTCTGTTTCTCAGTCTGTCATAGAGGCCTGCATCTTTTCACAATGTGATGTGTGTTATCTACAAAGGTGAAATGCCTTGTAAAACAATATGCTTGTTTTCACCACTGACTCTTTATCTGGCTAAATCCAGTACTACCATCCCATAGTGGAGGCATTTTCTCATTATTTGTGACTGAGGTGCACATTATTTTTGGACTTGGAAGTGTATTATTTACAGGGGGCTTTCTGTCAATGCCTGCAGAATAGCATGATTGATTCCATTCATTTCATGGCTGCACTGAAATTCTGCTTCACAATCCTTTACCAGGTGATGCCTTATTTCATAACCAGTTGCTGCTGCTGCCAACTCAGGACCATGCTTTACTATCATGTTAAATGCCAAAATTCTGGATATGTTGCCATAGATAAAAATGTCCCTGAAAAAGTCAAGTGGACCATCCATTCAGTGGTTCCTGTTCTGCAATACTTGCCTAAATATCTGTGATTACCTGCTACTGACTTGCATTTAATCCCTGCTGATTTTGGTCTAATATTCTGTAGGATTAGTATTTTATTTTACTTTAATTGTTCCAGCCATGTATCCATTTTTGAGAAATAAGCCCAGTGACCTCCACCTAATAGCACAAGCATTAAAATTCAGAGGCAGGTGCCTTCAGGATTGAGGAAAGGGGCAAAAAAGATAGTGAGTTCCGATAAAATCAGGTAAATTTGACTAGGAACTGCTAACCTATGCTAAATAGTTTCAAGAACTTAAAATACACAAGTAAACCACAAAACTAACAAATATTCTCCTAAATATAACTATAATAATAAACATTACCCAAGAACCTCTGTAAAGTACTTTGAAAGATGAAAACTTACATCAAAACTGCAGAAGAACACCACAGACGAGAAGAATGCAAAGACCTACTAAACAGTTAGATTATGCAATTGCCACATCTCTTTGAAAGGAATTATGAGCAGTAAAATAAATCAATTTAAAAAATGCAGAAAGATCGATAAGTGAAATACAAACAGTTCTGTTGTCTCTGACACATGAAATACCTGATTCTGTATGATTAGGAAACTTGAGTCTGTGACTTGTGGCAATATTAGTCATTTACTTTTTTAGTTAGTTACACATACTTTGTTGACCACATTAGTCACAGTTGGCCAATGGCCTCTTTTTGGGGGGGGGGGGGTCCTACATGGAATTCAGATTGAGTAGGGGAAATTTGGCCAGGTCACCAGGACACTTTCCCTACTTCTGAGTGCATCACGCAAATGCATACCCTTCCCATTCCTAGTTAGAAGGTGTCTAGGAGAAATGTGTGGAATAGAAGAGATAGCAGAGGGTAGGGACATTCCTGTTGACCCTGACAGAGTGAACATGAGGATGATGGAAGGAGGTGAGTAATAAAAAAACAAAGATATGGAGAGTAATGTAGGAGATCATGAGATAGAAGAGAAAGGCAAACGTGGGCATGGCATACAAATGCTTTGCCAGGATGTGGTGAGAGCAGAGATTCAATCTAGCAGACTAGATGATAAAAACTTATACAACATGAAGACTCATGGAAGAATCAGTTCTGTCATGAAGTGTGATGGTGGGAAGGTATTTACAGGATTAGCAGAAGAAAAACACTAGAATGGAGTGTGTGGTTTTGGAGGATTTAGAGAGAGATCAGCAGGGATGATTGCATACTACAGCCATCAAACTGACTATAGAACAAAGGAAAGAAACTACAAGAAAGAAGCCAATTCCAATTGTAAAAAAATGAATAAAAAAGACCGTATCTTTAACAGATATACAGTCTGGGACACTATTATACACCACTGAAATTTCATGCTAGGGACATAAGATCACTTATTCGTCTCAGGAAAGAAAGACTTTGTGGCATGACTTTTAAGGCAAATAAATTAATGCAATTTTTAGTAAAACAGATAAAAGATAAAATGACTATCCAGGGAAATAAACTTTCAATGGACAAAAAAGAAGACTGCATAAAAGAAGTTTTTCTACAATTTAGAGCTGATGAAATCGATGAAAATGATATCATGCAATATTTGAACAGCATGTAAGAAATACTAAAATATATCTAAAATAATGTAAAGATGATAGAAACTTGTGTAATAGGGAAGGGAAGCTGAAGTCAGCTTAAATATGGACAATGATACTTTTGTGCATCTTCCAAGAATGGTGTACACTTAAGGGGAAATGGGTACTTTAAGATATTTTCAGCAAGCAAAGCCATATTATTTTGATGGGGATATGTTTCTCTTGTTAAATGACTGCAGTAAAGTACAATGTCACTTATGGTGGGGAAAACACAGCATACTATGAAGAGATGTGAGACTGAATGCAGAAAGTACTAAAAATGGCACTTTTAGTTTGATTGCACAGGAGAAAAGAAAAATAATAAGTCAAAACTACAACTGAAGGGGATAAGACTGGTCTGGAATGTATAAACTGGTTTGAGGGATAGTTGAAGAAATAAAGGTGAAAAGGAAAGGAAACAGAATACAGTCCACTATGCAAGATGGAGAAGTAGATACAGTATATAGTCTGAGTAGAGAAGATCAATCAGAAGGGGAATGCGAGGAAGATTGTTTATTATTTACAAAAAATCAATAGGAGAACTGGTTAAAGTGAAGAAAGGAAAAATGTAAAACATCTTTAAACAAAATTTAAAAGGAAAGGAAAAGAGAGGTATGAGACTGATCTTAGTAAATGTGATTAGCATGATAACTAATATGTTCTTATTTGTTCATTGGTTAGTACTATGTTAACTGCCAGTGTGAATCATTGTAAACCTAACCAATTATCCTTTGTGAGACTCAAACCCTGCACCTTGTGTTTGTAAGGCAAAGACCTTAACCATTAGGCCACCCACCCAACCTAAATGTTAGGAGAACTTGTTCAGTGGTGTAAGAAATTCAATGCAGAAGCAAGCTGCAGTTCTACAAGACATACGGTTTATAAATGAAAATAAAGACTTCAAATGTAAAGTGTGGGGGAATATAATTTTGTGGAATCTAGGGAGAGAAACATGCTTAAGAATAGTTTTCTTATGCGGTAATAATGTAAACCTGGACTAAAATATAGTTCAGGCAGGAAGAATTATAGTAGTAGACAGGAGGAGAGGTATAGAGTGATATGCATGTGCTGGTTTGCAAGAAACAGAAGAAATATTTGAAAAAGTTAAACCATATGTTACAATAAAGACAATGTAATATTTGAGTATTTTAATTGCAATATACATGGCAAAGGCAGAAAGGCAAGTGAAGATGTTAAAAAAATGAGAGAGAGAGAGACAGAGAGAGAAACCGCAATGGGGAAGCTTATTAGTAGGAAAGGATATATAATATACACATAGTAAAGTGAATCCCAAAAATGAATTGTTCGGGTTTTTTTTTGTGATGACAGAAAGAATAAAAAGGTAGATGACAGAAAAGTAATCATCTTGAAACTTGGATGGATTTTTGTGAATATAATTAAGTCATAAATGCAGGAAAAGGTATTAAAGATTAATAGGAAGAAATATTAAAAAGAATGTATTGGTAGAAGAAGCTGGAAAGTTATCAAAAGATCATGTGAATGCTGTTTTCAAAGAGAAGTCTAAGAAAATACATTTAAAGTTGAAGATGAACAGCAGAAGATAGAAGAAAAGACTGTTGTAGACTATTCAGGTTTTGGTAGACAATTTGGAAAATGAAAGTGTCATTTTCTAATAGGAAAAATGATTTTATATAATCAGCAGCATTACATTAAAGGAAAAAAAAAAGAGGTCTCACCATTTTTAGCAAAAGGGTTAAAGTATCAGAATGCGTGTATAAAGAAGAGTAAATGCAGGTAACACAAATGATGAAGGGTGAAATGTTGGCATAGTGGTTAAGGTGTTCACCTTATAGGCACAAGGTACAAGGTTTGATTCTCACATGAGATAATTGGTTGGGCTTGGAATAGCTCACAAGGACAGTTAGCCTTGTACTAATTTATTCTCACTGACCTTATTCAAGCACAACCTTGACCACCAAATGAGTGACCATAAATTCACCCCCGGAGTGGACCTATGTTCCTCGTGAACAGGGGCAGTTGGTGCTGATACAGAATCGCTCTGCTAACAACCACCATCTAACTATGATCAATAAGAGTGGTCAGGTTATTACAAAGCTAGGCTTATAAATTCCCTCAGGCCATTAGCCTAGTAACCTCCTCTGAACTTATGAATGTGGTGATAGAGTATATATAGATGAAAATTATGAGGACATAAAAGACAACAGTAGTTTGTTGTGGAGTGGCAAAAGGTTTTCATAAGGAACAGTAGATGCAGTGTTTAAAAAATAAAAGAGATATTGCCTGGTAAAGACAGGATAAGCTATATATTTTAGAAAGATTTATTCATAGGTTGGTACTAGGCTATCGGCCCTAGGGCCTATACAAACCCAGCCATAACAATTCCCTGGATATTTCTTCCCACAATATTTACTTCTCTGGACCCCTGTCTAGCAGGGTGACTGACATGATCCCCGGGGTGAATTTCCTATCTCCCATCCAATCGTCAAGGTTCCTTTTGAAAAGGGCCAAGGAGGCGCTCTGCTTGACATGTATGGGCACTCTATTCCAGAGTATGGGGAGTCTCTGGGTCAAGAACCTATCCCTCCAGCATGTTTTGTTTATTGTGATGACAAGGTTTAGATCCCTGGAGCATGTGGCTCTGAGGGATTGGGATTTTTTAAGTGGAGCATGTCCAACAGCTCAGGGTTTGACATGGCCTTGTATGTTAAGCAGAGACCGCCTCTGGGTAGACGATATGCCACAGAGTATAGCTGGAGTTTTTATTAGAAAGTACTGAAAGAATGGAATAAGTATAACTTTACAAATGGCAGTACTTGTGAAGGAACTGTTAACGAAGTTCGCAAATGACTGCATACTAGGAGCCATACTCAAGTCCCCAAATGATGTGGACATCCTACAGAAGGGCCTCATTGAGACAGATGCCTGGTGTCAGAGCCATGGCCTCAAGCTCAATGCCAAAAAGTGCAGTGTCATCCCCTTTGGTAAAAACTCTGTACCCATGAACTACCACATAGGCAGCAATCTACTTAACACCAAATGTGTGATAAGAGACCTTAGTACCCAGGTGGACAGTAGTCTCTCTTTTGATAGTCACATTGTCACAGTAGTCAGGAAGTCCTTCTATGTGGCACACCTCATCATAAAGGGGTTCTCATCCAGGAAAAAAGAGGTCATTGTTCCCCTCTACTCGACACTCATTAGACCCATTATAGAGTACAACGCCCCTATTGGAATGTACCTCACAAGACATCTGCAGCAGCTGGAAAGGCCACAGAAGTACCTCACAAAGAGGATTACTGGCCTCAAACAAATGCCCTACACTGACCACCTCAAAAAAGCTTTACTTCGTAGCATATCACCTACTCCAAGGTGATCTCTGCCTAACATATAAAGCTATGTCAAACCCAGAGCTGTTGGACATGCTACACCTAAAGAAATCCCAATCCCTCTGAGCTACATGCTCTAGGGACCTAAACCGTGTCACCACAATACACAGGACATGCTAGAGGAATAGATTCCTGTCCCAGAGACTTCCTATACTCTGGAACAAGCTACTCATCTATGTCAAGCAAAGTTCTTCATTAGCACTCTTCAAGAAAAATCTTGATGAGTGGATGGGAAATAGGAAATACACCCCGGGGATCACCTCTGTGTCTCTGCTCGACAGTGGCACAGGAAAATAACTTTCTTAGGTGGCGTAAGCCATGGAACCTTGCTGGCTCGGCTTACATAGGCCCTTGGGCCAATAGCCTAGTACCTACCTATGAACCTATAAATGTTTGCAAAAAATGGTGGTAGAAGTTAAATCAAGAATGGGAGGCCTATTCTGATAAGATGTATATGGAAATTTTGCAGCAAAGATTGGAGAAAGTCTTACACAGGAAGATAGAAGAAGGACTATATGGTATTAAGGTAAGAAAATCACAGGTAAACTGTTGCATGTTATTAAATCAGTAAATGATACTAGTTATATTAGGAGTTTATAAAATGGAAAGCTTAGAAGGTTAGAGTTAATAGAGGGGTTAGGCAAGGGTGACAGTCAGTTGGTTTTATTGTTCTTGTTAATGAATGCTGTAGCATGACATGGGAAGTAAATTAATGGAGGGTCAATTTAGGATATATAATCAAGTAAGAATACCTATTTTTTTCTTATGCTGACAATGTTATAATTGTAACAAAAATTAAATTATAGATGGAGGAAAGCTTGACTGATATCAATAAAAGG
Source organism: Protopterus annectens (assembly GCF_019279795.1). Classification (NCBI taxonomy): domain Eukaryota; kingdom Metazoa; phylum Chordata; order Ceratodontiformes; family Protopteridae; genus Protopterus; species Protopterus annectens. The sequence goes on from NC_056747.1 coordinate 560,000,432, forward strand.
TTAAAATATGTGGGATTAGAATTAAACAGAGAAAAAAGAAAGAAAATAAGTGATATTGTAAAAATTAATAGAATACACATTCTAAATAATGAAATTATGTTATTAAGGATTACGTATGGGAGGCATAAGACAATTCTTAAAAAATAGAAAATAACAATAGAGGGCATAAAAGAAGTGAATGCCTTATAAAAAGAATGTCTTTTTCAGATTAATTTAGTAGTTTTTTGGGGGGGGATATTTAGACAGTATATATATATATATATATATATATATATATATATATATATATATATATATATATAATTCCAAAAGTTAAGGAAAATAATGTTACATGTAGCATTTAGAATTCTGGGGTAAATTCTATTAAAAAAGGAGTAATGTCTATGAATTATAAAGAAAGAGGCCTAGGACTGTTAAATCCAATTGTTTATGCAGTACCTTTGCATTTGGATTGGGTTTGAGAACTAGGAAAGAAGAGCAAAGCAAAATAACAGCAAAGGTTTTAATGTGAAAAAACAAGGATTTCTTGGGGAGTGTAAAAGAAAACAGAGTAATAAGAAGGAAAAAAGACAAGAATATTCTAAAAAATATGAAACACTGATAAAGAAAATATAGGAGTAAACAGGAGAAAGTGGTACTTGAGTATGATAGTTTTTTTTCTTATTTAATCCTTGGAAATGTTTAGGTCAAAGTATGATCAAAGTTATAAAGAAAAAATGATAGCTGTAACACAGTTGCAATATGGCAGGATTTCATATGGAGTTTATCAATAAACAAATTACCTGTAAAGGGTAGTAGAAACTGTAAGATAGAGGAAGAAAGATTATGCCATTTTTGTGGGCAAGAAAAATCTTTGCAACATGCTTTTGGGGGATGTGAGAGGATAAAGACAGCCTGGGAGTGGATGATTAAACTGGATAAAAGAATGCAAGCGTGTAGAACAAATAAATATGAACACCACTGTTATGGGTACTATAAACAAATATAAGGAAAAAAAGGGAGACTACTTATGACACTGTTTAGCATGCTAGAAGAGATATAGAAAAACAGAACAAATGAAGTTTTATTTAACGAGAAGTGGGTTTTGGCAGAAGTTCTGGAAATAAAAAGATGCGGTCATGGTGGAAAAAATGGGGACAGTACATATTTTTCTTTTTAATTTCTTTTTGATTAACTTTGTTCATTTTTCTTTTGCAATTTAAAAGCTAATGTAGAAGTAAGGTGATATAAATGTATGAGTTATATAAAGACATAAAAATATGTAAACAGTGAATATCTGAACAATGCAAATATATGTACATGCATGTAAATATGTACAGTGCAAATATATGTTCATATATGTAAATAAAGAACCTGTGCTGTTTTCAATAATTGCCATGGTATCTTTTACATCCACCTGAGCTATCAAAAACTAAGGCAGCTGGAGCCATAGTTTAATTTCTCATCCTCAGGAGTGCAGTACCTCCCTCACCCTGCACTTTAGTATTGGAAATTAATCCATCTGCCTGGTGTTGGAATAGAACCACCAACTTTTATTTCATTTTCTATCAGCATTTGCTGTCACCTGTATACTTTATACAGGCTTTTAATTTCTACTGATTTATTATATGTTTTCATGAAAAAGTTGTTTGCTCTGCCCCATTTCTTAAGTGGCACTACAGTCTTATGCCTAGAGTCTCAGCAGTGAGTGTGTTCAGCTTATAGCAAATTCTCTGCATTTTTGTTTCCAGAATTTATTGTCCTTCTCTGTGAAAAAGTTGTTGCTCTGCATTTTTGACATATCTGGTACTACAGTACTGTGCCTAGAGTCTCAGCAGTGAGAGTGCTGTGCTCATCACAAATCCTGTCCACTTTTATTTACCCTGTGGAGTAGCTTTTAGAGTAAATATCTAATTTTTAATGGCATCTAACTGGCCAAAAGCCTGAAGTCCTGAGGTTTCTTACAACAGTGGCAGTGTTGTGATTCTCCTCAAATTGTTCCATCTTCATTAGCCACACACCACATCAGCTGTGTTAAATTGCTGTTTTGTATCTCAAAGACTGAAATAATGTTAATTTCATGAACTTTAATCATACTTTGACTAAGGATTGGGGGTCCATTTCTGTCATGGTATTAGAAACCCAAAAGACTTGGAGAAATTAAAATGAGTGTTTCATATAATTATTTAATTTATCCACATCTTAAGACTGTAAAGTACTTTGTTTTCCAGTGTCCATGCTGCTGGGTTAATTGCTTGAAAAATAAGATGGTTTTATTGGATCTATATTACATAGTCGAAGTATGACAACTTCGAACGCGATATGGTCAAAACCATAAATTTGAAGTTGCCATACTTCAATTGGAAAAAATAAATATACAAAAACAAAAACCATATACCTGAGGGTTGTAAGCAGGGGGTCAAGCACCCCAGCACCCCCCACACACCCCGCTCTTTAAATATACCAACTCCGAGGTTGCACTACAGTGCAGTAACCCTTTACTGCACTGTAGTGCGACCTCGGAGTTGGTATATTTAAAGAGCGGGGGTGTGGGTTACTGCACTGTAGTGCGACCACAGAGATGGTATATTTAAAGAGCGGGGGGTTTGGGGGGGCACAGCCCCCCACTTGGGGTTGCAGGGTGGCTTGCCCCCCTGCATATAACCTTTTATTTTATTTTCCTTTTTTTAAATTTTTTTATACATAATTGAATTTCTGTAACTTTAGGCATATGTGTTCGTACATAGGGTAGTTAAAGTTATGGAACTTCGACTATGTAATATAGAGCCGATTTTATTGGCCAGAGGGCTATTGACATTTATAAGTGCCTTATATAGACACAGGCATTTAGAAACTAAATTTTCCCTCCAAAACTACCTCTGAATTTGTACCCACTAACTCAGTTGCACAAACAGCAACTAGTCTGGACACTGAGGAGCACTGCCTGACAAATCTACTCCTATATATTCTAGTTTTTGGTTCTTGCCACAAAAGCACCCAAGCTAGCCTGCTATTCACCCCTATTTTACCACCTCCTTGTAGTTTACCTGGGAGGACCTGACATCAAGGATATGCACTTTCCCAATTTCTCCATCACCAGTCTGGTGGATGTGGGCATCCACAGACAATGTAGCAGTTGTCTCATGTTCACTGACAACCAACTAATCCTTAGAGCAACTGTTACACTATGTGAGAGATGCAATTGCACAATGTTAGTGGAGGCAATACTTGCACATACAAACATTCAGAATAACAATCAGGTTGTCAGTAACACACAAGACACCCACCACACATAGTATGCACCTGACACATAGACCAACATATGCGGAGGCACTAAAAACTAATCTTCCTAAACCACAAAGACTACCCAGACACTTGACTCACATCAATTATAATCAGCAAACCCAAAAGCACCCCACCAAAACAACACCCAAAATCACGCTGCCACACCCCATGAAGCCTCAACTGCAAAGCCCATAAGGTGAGACAACACACTACTCAATACTCTAGTCATCGGAAACCACTGCAAAACATATGGATCCCCTACTCTCCAGCTCGAAAAAGGAGAAAATCATGGTCAGTGGTCTACCAGGGGCCAGGACCATCAAGTTACTCATGCACTCTGGTCATTAAGCCACAAGTACCAGTATGGCTCAGTCATAATCCATGTTGATGTAAATGACCTGTGATTTACCTCACTGGACTATATGATGACAGACATTACGGAGCTCTTGTACCATGTGTCCTAGGCTGGTATGAGTCTAGCACTGAGCAGCAGTCAGCCTTATACAAACAGAAGATTGACTTTAATAAATGGTTTAAACTCTGGTATCATTTAAAAGTCAGTACATTATTTGTCAACATGGGAGGATATGGTCAACAGTCCACATTGCTTTGCCAGTTATGGTCTGCACATGTCCTTGATTAGCTTTTGAATACTGGATGAAACATTGTCCTACCCATAGTACCTTTTTTAGGCAATGGCAAACTGACAAACCTTCCAACTTAGTAAACTCAGCCCTAGGAAACCTAAAGGTTTTGCTAATCAATCCTAGAGGCCTGAAGTAACAGCTCAACTACCTCCAAGTTCTCCTCACCTTGGAGAATGCAAACATTTGTGCAGTTAGCAAGACATGCTTTAAAGCCACAGAGACCAACTCGGCAGTGCAGGGATACAATGCCTTCCACACATTTAGACCAGCTAATGCACTGGCAAGGACTAAAGTTCTCCAAGGTGTCTCAATCTACTACAAAAACAAACATACCTCAAGGCTGGTCAAGCAGGATGATGTGTTTGAGCTTCACCATGTCCAAATTACCATAGGCAGAGTACCATATCATGTTCTTGCAAGCAATATATCACTCTCTGTGACCTTCAAAACCCACAGCTCATTTTTAGACCTACTAGAGACACTTACCATTCCACCCATTATCATATTCATGGGGGACTTGAGCTACCCCTGTATAAACTAGGGATCCTATATAATCCCAAAATTCCAGGCCTAGAGATTCCTGGACTTTGAAAATACTCTGCACCAGTTAGTCCATATGTCAGCTAGGTATGAAAACATACTGGATCTGGTACTCCCAAGTATTGGAGATGTTACACCCCCCTCCAGTTTACTGTCCTCTCTGGTAAGGTCACACTTTAAAGCTGTCTCCTTTGAAATAAAAATTAATGCTTTGAACCCAGCAAACCCTGTAACAGTTAGGAACTAATTTAAGGTAAACAACTAGTTATTAAGCAATTACCTGACAAAATTTCAAGCCCCCTCCATACCAGAAAACACAGCTGCCTGTACAGAATTGTACACAGAAATCTGGTACAATGATGTCACGAGATGCATAGAGACAGCTGTGCCTACCAAAAACAAGCCCAGAACAAACTCAAAAAACAATCACCCTGATGGAATCCAAACAAACAGATTGTACAACAAAAGGAAAAAGTCACAGCTAAAATTAGAAAGTGCACTGCAGGATAAAACCGCTTTCACTGCAGGATAAAACCGCTTTCATTAAGCTAAGCAAACAAATAAGAGGGGAAATTAAGTCTACCACAGCCAATTTTGAGGGTAAAGTTAGCCTCCCAGGCCAAGGACAACCACAAAGCTTTCTTTAGCTATGTCCAAAACCTCAAAGACACAGCAGTGCACAGAACTGATTGTTAATGGAGTCACTTACACAGAGCTGAAAGCTATAACAAATCTGCTGGCTGACAAATAGCCCCCTCTCTCACCCCCTTGGCTGCCTCCCATGTAATACCATCAAGCATAACCAATGACTAGACAGCAGGTTTTAAAAGCACTCTAAGTCTAAGAACATCACAATGATGGGCACCGACAGTACCCTAGGATGCCTCCTAAATAGCTTGAAACAAAAACTATCAGGACCTCTAGAGTCACTATTTAATGATTGCCTCCAGATAGGCTTTGGGCCATGTGAATGGAGGACTATAATGGTCACCACTCTGCACTAGGGCAGTCCATCAACACACCATGGGAACTACAGACCTGTAAGCATCTCTCTCAACCTCTAAGCACAAGAAATCTGGACAAAGCCAAAAATAATGGGGGTACAAAGGTCTAAAAATTGGGACAGATTTTAATTACTCTTATAAACTTAGAAAGTACTAGAATAACAGGTTTTGTGTTGACATGCATTTCCTGAAATATATGAAGTCTGAAACTCAAATGTATGCCATTATTTATTGATTTCAGTGCTCAGTGATTTGCCAGAAAACCACAAATTTTATGATGAACTGACCAAAAATATTAGTTAAAAATCTGGACATTTAGTGAAAATCTAGGCAGTTGAGAGTTATGCCGATACATCTGATTAGCTCCATATGAAAAGACATGGAAAGAATTATCATGGATATGATTAATAATGACTTGGGAAACTTTCAGATACTGGATCCAATAATGCCTATTCAACTTGATGTCATCAAGGCAATGGTTGACAGCAAAATGTTGCATACTGCCTACCTTGACCTGGCTAAGGCATTTGATACAATACACCCCTTGGGCATTGTAAACAAACTCATAGAATTAGACATTCACCCCTATGCTATGTGCTGCATATCCACCTAGCTCTCAGGTAGAAAGCAGGAAGTTAGGATGGGAGAGACAACTTCCACAAAGAGACCAGTCACTAGCAGAGTCCCTCAGGGCTCTCTACTGGGTCCATTCCTTTTTGGCTTTTACTTCTCAAAAGTCAAAGCCAATGTCAAAGGCCAAGTTTGCACATGACTGCAAGCTAGTAGCAGTCATAAAATCCGACCAAGACAATAATGTCCTACAGGAAGGATTAACTCAGACAAATGACTGATTCCAAAACCACTGCTTAAAAGTCAGTGCTAAGAAATGTATAATATCCTTTGGGAAGTTGGCCACACTTGGAAACTACCTCATTGATAACACGCCCCTAAGAGTGGGCCCAGTAGTCGGGGATTTGGGGTCGTATGTGGATAGTAACCTGGCTTTTGTGTCTAAGGTTGTAAGGAAATAATTCTATGTTGATGAACTTATAAGGGAAGGCATAGCATCTATATCCAAGGAGGTTATCATTCCACTATATTCAGTCAGCATCAGACCCATCATAGAGTACAAAGCTCCCTTCGGTATGCACCTGGCTAGGCACATATAGCAACTGGAATGTCTGCAGAGGTTACTCTCAAGAAAGACTATATAGTGTAAACATTTCCTTTGCAGACAGCCTCAAAGCCCTATCTCTATACTTAGTTTCAGACAGATTGTTGCCAGGTGATCTGTGCCTGGCATACAAGGTATAGTTGGAAACTGCTCTAATGCATCTTTTGCACATCCACAAAACCAATAGCATCAGAACTATTTGATTAAGGACTTGAAGTTTGCTTGTGTACACTTATGAATCTATGAACCTTCTAATACTGCAGCACCAAATATGAGTTTGCTACCTGCTGGGTTACTGAGCTTGTTCATCAAGAAGCATATTCCATAAACCCCACAGTACAAGACATTTCATGTATCATACACCAAATTTCATGCATTCCATCCATCCATCTACCCAACTGTCTATGCCTATATATTTATATCTTAATATCCATTAATCTAAACACACTGTAGATAAGTCTCCTTGGGTCCTTCTAAATCAAGACCCTAGCTTCAACTGGACAATACAAATATTACAAATACATCAAATTAATACACAACATTATTACATAGCGTTATGCAATAGAGATGCATAACAAAGCCCTGCCTTGTTTTCATCAGAAGGATACAATAGGTAAATAATTAGCATTTACGCAATGCTCTAGTATTCTCATTACAGGGCCAAACCATGTGAAAGGAAGATCACATCATTACAGAAAAAAAACAAATAATGATAATGGATTATGTCAATATTTCCCATGAAGTTCAAGTGCATAGGTTAATAAATTCAAAAGTACTTACTAGGCTATTGATCCTTGAGGGTCTTCAAAAGCCTAGCCGTGCATTCCCACAAGTTTTATCTGCTCTAGTGTTATAAATGTAACTAACCCAGAGCCCTTTGTATTTTAAGTATGAGTAACAAGAGCAGGGCAGAGATGTACGTACTACCCATATCCATACGGGATATGAGTGCTAATCCAGGAACGAACTTATGGTTTTTCATTCACTCATCCAGATTGCACTTCAGTAGAGTAAGAGATGCAGTTTGCTTTACACAGAGAGGAAGACGATTCCAGAGAAGTGGTATTTTCTGTGAATCATATCCATTCCTCTGTCATGTTCTGTTTAAGTTTCAGAAGTGATTACGATCTCTTGAGATAGCATTTCTGCCACTATCTGACTTGTGGATGAAATGATGGGATCAGTAGAGGCTCTATAAGTGAGGCAGAGATTGTCCCTAAGAAGTCTACATGATATTGAGAATTGGGACAAAGCTTAAATAGTCAGCATGGCTTTTGTGATTCAGGACCTTTACTTTCTTGGTGAGAAAGTGTTGCTGTCATTCAAGTTGTGCCAGGTGTCTGCATAAGTATATACCGAAGGGTCATCATACTCAATGATCAGCCTAATAAGTGTAGAATACACTGGAATAATCACCTCCCTGGAACTGGAGGCCATACCCTTAATAAGCCACATAACAAAAAAGGGCTTTCTTACAATAGCAGATACATGATGGTCAAAGGTCAGCTCAAGGTCACCATTGATTCCCAGAACCCTAACTACTGGATCAATTTTCAGAGGTGTATTGTTGATGTTATAGCTACAGGGGAAGTCAAGCTTGCTAAAGGATACTATTATACATTTTTTGTGTTTAGCGGTTTGACACCACCTGTTTCTTTGGGAAAGGCCCTTCTGAAGGATCTTGGTGTCTTCTGGAGAGTTTATGGCGGCACCAAGTTTGCAGTCATCAGCAATTTGGTCAGCCATAAGCCCTTAACATTAGCTTTAAACTCTGAGAAGAAAATCCCAAACAGAAGTGGCATAAGAACTGAACCCTAAGGTACACCGCTTGTGACGGGTCTTTTGGAACCTAAATTCCTGGGTTCTATTTGTGAGCCAGTTTGCTATCCAATAAGTTACATAGGGATTCACATTTAGCACTTTTCTAAAGTGCAAAACCCTTTAAAGATAAAAAAACAATTTTAATAAAGCCAGATTAAATGTATTCTGTTTCAGCTTTGCAGCATGGACATTCTGATCCTGTCTGTCTTCCAGATGATGCCGATTCCATTAGCCACCTGTGATGTGTTGGAATGAGTGAGCTGCTCACACATTCTAGTTGGAGGATATCAGTACAGTTTTAGCACAGTTCCATCTGAAGAAAGTCCTGAAAGAGCAGCCCCTGCACTGATTACTTGGGGGGCATGTGACATGAGCTCACAAAGCACTGTAATTAAGAATCACTGGCTATGGTAGCTTGCACTCATACTGCTGCAGCCTAGCAGGTATTACAGCACATCTTTCAGATAACATGGGAAGTATTCAGAGCATCTAGAAAAGTCTGTAAACCCCAGTTGGATGACGATCACAGTCAGCTTTCTACTTGCTGACCCAATGTCATTAGATTCCAGGGGTTAATGCAGAGCTGGATCATGGTCAAATGGGCCCTAGTCATGGTAATGGATTGCCTCCCAGCACCCCCCACAGCCATTCCAGTGTCCCATTACTTGATTATTTCTCCCCAGCTACCATAAACACTGTTCAAACCTGTCAGTGTGCATACTTTTTTCTTCTTTACTTCTATAATAATTAGAGATAGTTGGATTTAATTTAAAACTTTTATTTCACATTTTATAGCACAGACACTAATAACCATTTGCTAAACAAACAATACAGTTTCACAATGAAAACAGACAGTATGAACAGTAAACTTCTCTGTCTTTTAAACTGGCATTCATTGAAATGGCATTGAAACCCACATTCAAAGAAAATGCATCTGGCCAGTGGCAGATTAAGTTTACCTTTGGGCTGTTTATCAAACCATAGGCTCTTTGCTGATATTTTTAGGACCATGCATAGATGCATGTGTTCTTTGACTCACCCTTCTAATTGTATTAAATTATATTCCTTGTATAGCGCAGCACCATTTGTTAGAGCATGTTTTAAATGTGTACTTTTGAACATTTTTCCAGTAAGCTATGAAACAAAATGATTGAACCAATGAACTCAAACTAAATGCCAAAAAAGTACATAGTCATCCCCTTTAAAAAAAACAAAGTACCTACAAACTACCACATAGGTGGTAGTCCCCTAAATACGGAAGATGTAATAAGGGATCTGGGGACCCAAGTAGATAATAATCTCACCTTTGATAATCACATTGCCAAAGTGGTTAGAAAATCCTTCTACGTAGCCCACCTAATCACAAAAGGGTTCGCATCCAGATCAAAAGAGGTCATTGTGCCCCTCTACTCATCACTCATCAGACCCATCATAGAGTACAACGCCCCATTTGGGATGTACCTTACAAGACACCTGCAACAGCTGGAAAGACCACAGAAGTACCTCACCAAGAGGATCACTGGCCTCAAACAGATGCCCTATGCAGCTCGACTGAAGAAACTCCAGCTGTACTTGGTTGCACACCGGCTACTCAGAGATGATCTCAGCCTGACACACAAGGCCATGTCCAACCCAGAATTGATGGACATACTCCACCTAAAGAAAACCTTATCCCCTCGAGCCACATGCTCTAGGGATCTAAACCTCACCACAACAATAAATATGACATACTGGAGGGATAGATTCCTGTCCCAGAGACTTCCCATGCTCTGAAACAAGATTCCAATCTACATTAGGCAGAGCTCCTCACTAATACTCTTCAAAAGAAACCCTGACGAGTGGATGGAAAACAGAAAGTTTACCTCGGGGATCACTTCAGTGACTCTGCTGGACAGAGGCACAGGGAACTAATCTAAGGGGGTGGCAAAAGCCAACAAATTCTGGTTAGGCTTATAAATGCCTTCGGGCAGATAGCCTAGTACCTACCTATGAACCTATAAAGACAAAACTACCCAGTTCAGAAAATTTCAACCATAAAAGGCCACTCAAACTTCTGTCACTTCTGTCACTGTAGATCGCTCCTATCAGTCAATAAGCACAAACTTTGCAGAAGTAAAAGTCATCTGAATAACTCCACATTAAAGAAATCGGTAGCTAATGAAGAGGTTGCTACTGGCAAACAACTTTACATTTCAGTGATTCATCTACAAGTTCAGTGCCTGCTGCCCTTGAAGAATCAACTGTCTATGTTACATTTAAAAAAAGTTGGTAAGTTGATAATATTGCAATAGGAAATTGTTGGCAAACTAACAAGTTCATAGTTATTAGGCATCTCATCCAATGGATGTCACACTCAGAAATACAGCACCCCATCCTCCATTAAAGTACACTGCAGAATCAGCAAAACATCCATGTGGTGGGGGAGTAGAACCCTCAGCCTTCTGCAACAAAGGCAAGTGTGCTCCCTGTTGTGCTACTAGCAAAATTCTATAACACAAACACTGTCATTTTCTAAACAAAACAGTTGCACATTGAAAACAGACTTGGCACGAGCAGCAATAAACTTCTCTTCCCTTGAAACTCAATTCCTTGAAAATACACTTGAAGTCACATTCCTTGAAAATGCACTGAAACTCAATTCCTTCAGCAGTCTGGTAGCTGTAGAGGATGCAGGCTGTTGTTTCCAATGAAACTCACAATTCCCTTCAGCAGTCTTGTAGAGGATTCAGGCGCTTGTCTCCTGTAACCAAGGTACAGGGTTTGAGTTTGAGTAGATTCACTGACTAATCTGCCATCCTTACCTGGGGCATTTTACTCAGAGATACACACACACACACCCACACACACACACACACACACACACACACACACACACACACACACACACACACAAATGACAACTTATGAATGAATGGAATGGCTTCTGGCAACATATGAATGAACAGAACAGCTGCCCGAAGTTTAAATTCAGTGCATGTTTCTGTCATACAAGTGCAGAATAGGTTTACACTACATCTGCATTGGCATGTGCATTGTATTAAGGATGCATGCACAGATACAGAGTGCATGTGTGTCTTTTTAAAGGAGAAGATGCCATTGAGACATTAAAGAAATGTTTATTATTTGTTTTATTACTTCAAAAGTATATTTGGAAGCCCCCTGGCCAGTTGCCTAATTCTGGATCTGTCTCTGGGTCAAGGAGTGGGCCAACAAGGGTTCAGTGAGCTTGGTGAATTTGGAAGTAAGGAGACCGAAAACTGTTTAAAAACTGCACACTACTTTACAGATACTGTAAGCAAGCCATTTAATCAAAATGTAAATAACATTAATGAAATGCTTACCCAAACTAACAACGCTTGGACTGACTTCAGAAAGTTTACTCCAAGGTGTAATCCTGGTGTACACTTTGTGGTAGCCATTTCTGATTCCCAGTTCACACTTTTGTGCTGAAGCTCCACAGTCAATTGGCTCTGCCCTTCTAGAAATGCTAATAAGACATTCTAGGTAATGTTGCCCCTAATGAGCCCAATTCAAGGATTTTTTGATCGTCACATGCATACATCAATAATAAATGAAATAACATAACACGACTTACAAACTAAACAGACGGGTAACTCAGTAGCCTAAAACCTAAGGCTAATTATTTTTGCATTATGCACTGATACTATGTAAATCATTAATTACTTATTAATGAGTAGACCTGCTGACATTTTCAAGCAATGAACACAATTGCAATAATGACTTGCATAAGACAATATTTCAAATGTTTCTCAATTCCCAGACATCCATAGACATAAAAATGAAAAAATTATAATAGAAATCATATATGGTGGCTAATGTACATCTACAACCATACCAAATTCCAGCAGACTGAAGTACAATTCCAAGCTATTTGATGTAGGACGAGGTCTTTATTTACAGAGTAAAGGGCAGGGATTCATACATTCTGTATATACCTTAACTATGCAGAGATGTTATGGTTATTTGTACTTTTTAGATAATCTCCTGTGTATATGTTGACCATGACTACACCAAGGCTATACAAACAATTGAATATATGGAGCATGTGGATAAGTGCCACTCATAGATATTGCTGATGTTGATGGAAGGTTTGGTACAGTATACCAAAAAATATGCACGGTCATTCCAATGATACACTGCAAACAAAAAACTAGTACTGCTTATGACCTTACTGAACCTCACAAGAACAATAACAACCCCTCTCTGTTCTGCTGACAACTGTTGCTTTTTCTCCCAGCATCTTAACAGTGGTCAATGCTTTCAGTTCTTTTCTACTTAGTGCTACATTGACAGACTGCCTTCCCTACCTTCTCAACCAGCAGGGACACTAAATTCCATAAATACTGCTGTGACTAGAATCCCTTATCCTCTCTTCTTATAAGTATGATTTATTATACAGTTAGAAGTTCAGTCTTTATTGCGATTTTCATTCTGAAGACACCTGTAATTGTTCTAACACTAGACAAAGATTAAAGTCAAACTTGTTTGTTGAGATCCTGTCATCTTTTTATTTTGTCAACTCATTTTGGTGTTTTTTTCTATATATATATATATATATATATATATATATATATACACATATACACATACATACATATACACATACATACATACACACACACACACACACACACACACACACACACATACATATTTAGATATATGTGTATACATATTACTGGCAATAGTGGAGCCTTGCTATATATTGTGTTTTTAGTAACACAACATATTTTAAATGCTCATAAGTCTGTTTGAATACATTTGAAGGTCTACACTGCTCACCTGTCAATGCAGGATCTTTACAGAAAGAGACAAAATGAAGCTCCACATTATCATTTCCTGCTCTGCCTTAGTTGTTGCTGGCATTCTTCCAGCTTGAAGTATGGGGGGGGGGGGGTTCCTTAAATGCTGCAGAACATACCAGTTCTTCCAGCTTCAAGTATGCGGGGGGTCAGTTACACATTACCTTTCAGTCCACATTCTTCACACGAGTAAAGACAAAGTTAGGCTTTACAATATTTTCTTAATGCAAGGTGGCCTCATTGCCATGGAGGATACTAACTCCTTCAGCCTCAGGTGTGGGGATGACATGTCAAACCATCGTTTGTGCCACTACATAAGCTGGAGGATTAGGTCACTAATGATACAACTGAAACTCTGCAACCTGCAATAATCAAATACATTTTAACCAGCTTAGAAAAAAAATCATACAAACTGTATTAATTTTTTAATTAACTCTGAAAACAAATGATTAAAACATATATGCAAATAAAGGTGTGATGTCTGTTTTCCTGAAATTAAGATCAAGCAATAAGAATTTTTCTTAGCTAAGCCTTGAGCACCACACCACACTCCATACCATTCTTGAGGCTGAATTCAGAACACCTGATAAGCAGATCATTATCTTTTGCTGAGCTGCTCAGATGATCTTGCATTGCAAACTGGAATCCATGAAGAGGGTTCAGAACAGAGCCCCTCATGAATATTTACTTATAAATATCAGAAACAATGTGACCCTCCATCTCTTAGTTTCAGATAACATGGGAAGTATTCAGAGCATCTAGAAAAGTCTGTAAACCCCAGTTGGATGACGATCACAGTCAGCTTTCTACTTGCTGACCCAATGTCATTAGATTCCAGGGGTTAATGCAGAGCTGGATCATGGTCAAATGGGCCCTAGTCATGGTAATGGATTGCCTCCCAGCACCCCCCACAGCCATTCCAGTGTCCCATTACTTGATTATTTCTCCCCAGCTACCATAAACACTGTTCAAACCTGTCAGTGTGCATACTTTTTTCTTCTTTACTTCTATAATAATTAGAGATAGTTGGATTTAATTTAAAACTTTTATTTCACATTTTATAGCACAGACACTAATAACCATTTGCTAAACAAACAATACAGTTTCACAATGAAAACAGACAGTATGAACAGTAAACTTCTCTGTCTTTTAAACTGGCATTCATTGAAATGGCATTGAAACCCACATTCAAAGATAATTTTTCTTAGCTAAGCCTTGAGCACCACACCACACTCCATACCATTCTTGAGGCTGAATTCAGAACACCTGATAAGCAGATCATTATCTTTTGCTGAGCTGCTCAGATGATCTTGCATTGCAAACTGGAATCCATGAAGAGGGTTCAGAACAGAGCCCCTCATGAATATTTACTTATAAATATCAGAAACAATGTGACCCTCCATCTCTTAGTTCCAGGATGACCCAGCAACCTAATGTCATGGGAGTGTCAGTTGGCGTAGTATGGTGGTATGTGAGACTGCATATACACTCAGATGAATTTATTATTTTTTAATAAATAAAAAATAGAAAGATGCCAAGCTGCACAAAGAGTCTAAGGATAAAATATAAACCAGCATCACTTGTACTCTATAAAAGAATGTAACCTTCTGCGTCAATATATTTAGCATACAACAGTCAATCATACTCATGTCTCACCACTCTATCAGCATGTTTTAGATCTGCACATTCCACCCAACTCATCAGCTAAGCATAAATACCTTGCAATGATCCACAAAACTCTTTACCCTTAGTTATCACCATATTCTTACTCTAATCTGGCCACTTTATCCTGTGCATAGCCACTAATGTAGCTTGAGGTAAATCCTGTTCATTGCACTTAATCATTATGTGCTGATCCAAAAGAACTTGTTAATGGATTGCTTAAAAGTACTCAGTTAAATATAGCTACCTGTGCAAGAGAGTTATCTTTCTCACAAATACATGTGGTTGCCTTAAGCTGCAGTCTAGCAATTTTCTGGAAACAGTTACAGCTCATGTTAAGCAACATTCGCATTAAATTACAAAATGTGTACTTTGAGAAGCAAGAGCTATTAATCTTGTTAATGTCACCTACAAATGCAACATTCTTCTGCACTTTCATTTAGCACAACAAGGTTTTATAATTTCGTCTAGTGACTCCTTGTCACACTTCTAAAACTGTGGGCAAGGAAAATAGGAACAAAGGCCCTTGAAAAATAGGAATATCCAGTTAAAAATCTGCTCATCAAATTAGCATAACATTTGAATACCACTTAACTCTTCCAGCTTTCAGTCGGCATGAGGGATATTAATCCGAAACACAAGTTTAACATAGTATGACAAAAATTATTAAAAAATATAAGCACCTCATCAAAGTGCAAAATCTGTAGATTTTAATAAATTGTATTGTATTGCAAAATTCTACCACAAAAGTTCATTTTTTTTCCTTCAGAATAAGGTAGATGTCAGATGTGTGCCCTCTTTCTTTAAATTGTTACCACCAGTATGTTGGTCATATAGTGTGACTTTCTGTACACTAGACAACTTCAAAAATTACATCTGACGAGGCAGAGACAGAATATTGTGCAAAGGGGCAAATCAAGCCTGAAAAATGGAACGTACCTTCAAAAATAGGTGCATCCTATACAGGGGTAAATCAGGCCTGAAAAAAGGAACATTCCTGCAAAATAGGACTGCTTCCTATAGTCAAAAGTAAAGGGTTTTAATTTTCCCACCTCAATTTGCTTAAGGTCTAACTGTGAGCAAGAACCTTAGTACTCCTAGGTCACCCCCAAAAGGGATACTTTTCTGCAGCTGGTTTAAAACTTCCCCTTTTGGGGTCTTCTCCCATTTATTTTTGCCTTTATTAAGAATTTTTAACCAAAGAAATTGTAAATTAATATATTCTGTCCCTTGTAAAATTTGTATCTTTCTAAAAATTTGTTGTGGATTACTGTCGCTAAATGTCAGGCTTGTGAGTTTCACACTTTGTGTCCTTCAGAAAATGCTTGTTAATGTAACATTCTAAGTGTATAATAGAAATATTTAAAATCTGTTCCTGATTGTTCTGTCTTTATGTCTTTATCTCTGATTCTTCAGCTAAGAGGTTGGGAGGGCATGGGGGTGTGATGGGTTGGCCTGTATGGTTGTCACATTGGTGAGTTCAAATACACTTTGTGGTCATTATTTATGCATTTGTTCATTCATTCTGTCACAAGTAAACATCTAACTGTATGCAGCCATACTAGCAGATATGACAGATAGTCACATCTGTGTGTGTGTGTGTGTGTGTGTGTGTGTGTGTGTGTGTGTGCCCTGCATCCCAGAGTAGTTATTGTGTAAAGAAAGAAATTAATTTTAGCAAACGGAGTCTTGATCTTATAGGTTTCATAGGTAAGCACTAGGCTAGTCATTTTAAGTCTAGCCAATTCCATTTTGTGCTCAAAATAACCTATCCCATTTCATTATAGATTGACCTTACCCATCCCATAGTCAATATTTATATATTATTCTAAAGAATAACAGGGATCATACCATAAATAATTTGAAGGGACCCATTCATGAGATAAAGCATTTAGTAGCTGCCTCTGTCCATTAGTAGTAGACAGTCCTGGAATAAATTTTCTGTTTCCTATCTATATATCCAAGTTGCCCTTGAAAACGGACAGGGATGAACTCTGTTTTATGCGACTAGAACATATGAGCCATCTTCCTTGGGTATGACCATGGCTGTTGCATTTATTTATCTGTGAATATACTGCATAGCATGAAGTCTTAACAATGAATGCATGTTTAATTTAATTTGTTTTTGCAGGCATTTGGGTGTGAAATGCACTGAGTTGGGCTACAACAGTTTGGTACTTAGTGCAAATGAGATAAGGTTATAAGCTGTTAATGTGCTGCTTCCTGTAGTGCAGCTTTTGCTTCTTTCAGCCTTTGTTTATCTAGTGTATGTTTTTTATATCAGACAGTGCATCTGAAAAGGAGGCATTTGTATCCAGTAGGCTGTCCCATGATGTAGGCAAATCCATTACACATTTGTCTTTTCAATTCCTGTACCCATAAATACAGCTTAACTATGTGCTATTTGACAATGAACACTGCACATCTGATGTAATTTAATGGAATGCTAAGCATATGTTCAATAAATATGTGTTTCAAAGGAAGAGACGTTTACCCTTGTTCATGCTTTCTGTTTTCAATGTGAAAGTGTTTTGTTTTGTTAACCAAATGGCTGTTAGTGTTTCTGCTGTAAAATTTTTAATAAAAGTTATAAATAAAATTCAGGTCTCTGTGATCATTGTAAAAGAAAAAAATAATATGCACACTGATAAGTTTCAAAAGTGTTTTATGGTAACTGGGGAGAGATATCCAAGTAATGGGATACTGGTTTGGCTGGGGGGGGGTGCTGGTTGATTACTCTCCTTAGAGCCCCACTTAACCATGATCCAGATCTGCACTTACTGTCTTAAAATTGCACACTAGTATTTAGCCTCATACATATGCCATATCATTTTGTCTCTCTACCTTTTAAAACTTGCAAACAAGCAACAAAGGAGAACTATTTTTAAGCAACTTAAAGTCATGCAGTAGGCAAATGGAGGAACAATGAATCAAACCCTTACCCTTGATTACAGGATGTAGCACATTAAGAGTTTAAAGCCTAAATCCTCTGCAGTAAATGCCAGACCTTCACTTGTGTCTTCTTTTTCTGATAAATCACTGAGATAATCAGAAATGTCAATTATGACACTTGCATAATTTTTGGTGTTCAAATTTTTAGAAAATACATGTTTCTGTTAAACCTGTTTTGTCAACTGCTTAAGCAAACTAGAGTAGTTTGCCTGTTATCTGTCTCTGTTTTCACAGAACATCTTTGATTTTGTCTCATATTTATTCTCTGTACCTCATTAAACTTTTTTCTTTCTTTCTGATAAATGAGCATTACCGTCAGTCAGTAATGAAAGTCATTACAATTTCATAGTATTTAGTGTTGAAAAATGCACACCCATGCAACGCTAACTGTTTTGTTAACATTTTAATCAATTTGGAGTTGGCTAGCACTTGTATTAATGAACTTATTTCTGTAGTCAAAAATACAGGATTTCAGTCCTTTCACATCTATTGGCCTACTTAGTGAATTTGAGCAAGCAACATAACCACAAAGTGCTCTCTCTTCACCCCGTGACAAGGAACACTTTGCCCACTGGCTTTACCTGGCTGAGAAATACATAAAATAAGTAAAATGCATCCTTTTTTGTCCACTATTATTTTTGGCTTTGTCCAAAATTCTTAAGCAAAGAATATGTGAGGTATCCTGTTCTGTCCCTTGTAAAATTTGTGATTTCTGGCAAAACTGTTGTGGATTACAGTCAATAAATTTTGCCTTGATAAAGCAAAGCTTATTAAATCTATTCCTAATTTTGTTTTTTGTTTCTGATTTTTGAACTAATGAGTTGAGAGGGCAGAGGGGAGGTGCACTGTGTGGTTCTGACATCAGAGAGTTGAGATACATTTCTGGGCCATTATTTACCAATTTCTTAATTCAATTGACCTCAATATCTGAGGTATACAGTCATATACATGGCTGTGATTGGTGTGTGTGTATGTGTGTGTGTGAGTATGTGTGGATCAAAGTATTAGCAATGCAGTAAGGAGAATGAAGCAATAGTAACCGAGTCAGAGAGAAAGGCTAAGGCTGTTGCATATAATTTGTAACTAGAGATGCTATGAGAGCAGTGTCAGTGGTGTAACAGGTAGCACACGTTCACCTTTGGTGCAGATGGCTGTGGATTCTCACATAAGCTAGATGGATTGTTGACACTTCAGTGCAGTATGGGGGGGGGCATGCGGCATGCTGCCCTCATAAGTGTATCATCCTTTGGATAAAAAGCTACAGTGAGATCCCACGTGCTTGAGCTGATGGTAGCTCATGTGGAAGTAAAAGATCCCATTACACCACTCAAAAAGTGCTGGGAAATTTCGTTGATGTCCTGTCAAAATTTCCCCTAGTAGTAAAAATACTGCCTCAGGTCAACCCTGAAAAGAGGCCACTAACCTAGTACACAATGCTGGTTCAAGAGCACAGTGCTGAAAGGGTAGGTTTAGGTCAATTTAATGTGGCTATACAAGTAGTTACAAGGGCTCCACATGCATGAGATATGTACTGGTGCAGCTGTGTTGAGATTCTAAAGGAGGGAGTTAAACTGCTGTCCCAGTCTAAACTTCACCACTAGACCACTGAGTCCTACACATTTTAAAGATATTGCGATAATCTCAGATGTCTCTTTTAATGTGTTCATCTGAAAAGGAGATTCTAGCAATTCTGGTATCTTGCAGGTATGTACTGCTCTATATTTCTTCAGTATTCTGATACCATAACTCAAGAATTCACTACTACATTAGATCTGTAATAATGCGTTGGTTGGGTACTTTAAATGAAAACTCCACCTTAGTACTAAAAAAATCTATTTTCACTCTGTCTCTGTTTTCTGAGTTGTTTTAACATCTTAAAATCACTCTGACTACTTCTTTTAGAATTTTAATATTTTCTGCAAAATGGCTGTCAGTGGGGCTTGATATATCAACGTGATCTTATTTTTCTTCAAGTCTTTCTCTTTTCCATAATCCATTTCAAGTCTGCTTTATATGACTCATGCTAGACATAAGAAAGTAGTGCTGTATTCCCATTCCATTAACATATAATGGGATTAGTGTCAGTCACTGTCATCTTAAATACTGTCTGTAACAGGACTGCTTCTTTTATTTCTTGAATGGCTCTCATTTGTGTGGGTCACAGGGCTTGTTTTATAGCACACTAAGGAATTACACAGCTGCAACTAAAACAGTTGCTAAATTGCAGGTCTTTGTTCAAAGTATCTTTTTCTAGGCCAAGACGAATTGAGAGCCCCTCCCCTTACACTTGGGTAAATGTGCTGATATTTTACAAGAATTACAAGAAAAAATATTTCCTGATATTTCTCTAAATGTTACAGATATATTTGATACTACATTCAAGTCATCTTAATATGTGCAGTAGTATAAACAACAGACAAAGTTTAAAACTTAGCATTTCAATACTGTGATGCTGCTTATGTAAATTTGTCAAAAGAGGTGGCAACTGCCCTTGATCCACTGAATTATCTAATTGTTCTGTTGTGCTATGGAAGGCATGGCTACCTTGGCAGAAAGTTTTCTTCCTGTCTGCAATGGAAAGTAAGTTTCACACCTCTCTCTACAGCAGCCTGAGCTCCTCAATACAAACTTGTCTGTGTCTGTGGTATGTCATGTAGGTGTAGACAAATTCCTCTGCAACTTATGTGAGAAGTTAAACTTTAAAAAAACAAGTGGCGTCATCTTTCCCTTCCTTTGGCATCAAAGTGAGGAAATGAAAGTTTTATAAAGTACAAGCAGTTTTCAGGTACCTACACAGTACTGGAATCATATTTTAGGGAGAAAACCAACCTAATAGTTGAGTTAAACTGTAGGAGAAGGTGGAGTTTTCCTTTAAGAGAGCCATTGGGATTGACTTGTTTTACAGTGAAGAATGCAGCTGATTATCGAGTTGATTACTTATTCATTTATTTGTTAACCATTCTTCCAGAATTTTAAGTCATCTTTATTGTGGTTTAATCTGTTTTTAATTTTATAATGTTTTCTACTATTTTGGCTGTTCCTGTTAGGGGTCACCACAGCAGATCAACTGTTTCCATTTCTTCCTGTCCTCTGCATCTTGCTATCCCACCAACCACCTGCATGTCCTCTCTCACCACATCCATAAACCTAATCTTAGGCCTTCCTCTTTTCCTCTTACCTGGCAGCTCCAGCCTTAGTATCCATTTCCCAATCTACCCAGCATCCCTCCTCTGCACATGTCCAACCCAACGCAATCTCGCCTCTCTGGCTTTGTCTCCAAACCATCCAACCTGAGCTGACCCTCTAATATATTGATTTCTAAACCTGTCCATCCTCATCACACCCACTGCAAATCTTAACATTTTTAATTCTGCCATGTCCAGCTCTGACTCTTGCCTTTTTATCAATGCCACCATCTCCAACCAATATAACATTGCTGGCCTCACTACCCTCTTGTAGACCATCCATTTCACTCTTACTGGTACCCATCTGTCACAAATCACTCCAGACACTCTTCTCCACCCACTCCACCCTTCCTGTACTCTCTTCTTCACCTCTCTTCCATACTCACCATTACTCTGAACTGTTCATACCAAGTACTTAAACTCATCCACCTTCGCCAACTCTACTCCCTGCATCCTCACCATTCCCCCTATTCTCCGTCCAATTAACACACATATATTCTGTCTTAGTCCTACTGACCTTCATTCCTCTCCTCTCTAGAGCATATCTCTTTATATTTTATAATGTGCTTAGGTTTAATTAATACAATAAAAGATTAACTCATTCTTACCACAGCTATTTGCATATGTGATCTTGATTTAAAAATCATTTTGGGTTGTCAGAGTAGTAGACTTTGAGAAAAGAATTCAAAGTTAAAATGCAGGCCCCCTTCCTAAGGTAAGAGGATGGTTAGGTGCCAGCACTCAAGTGTTTCACAAGTGAGAGCAATGTGACTTCTCTAGTCTACAGTACATTTAGGTTACCAAGTGGTATGTGGTACCTTATTAAAAGGAGAACAGATGTCATTGTAGTTGTTCCAAATGACAAAGATGAATCTTCCACTCCTGTAAAATAAATAAAAGGGATAGTAGGTTATTTTTACCTGACCATCAGGAAGGCTACTAGTCCACTTTTTATTTATCCCAGATAAGATCCACTAAACACTGTTGCTTTTTAATGGTAACTTTTGTGCAATAGCCTGGTTTAGTGACTCTCTAAGAGTCATACAATATGCAAGTGAAGACTGACAGAATTAAACCCAAAACTACAGGAAGAAGCTCACTGGAGGCTGGCAGCCTCGGCTGTCTGTCCTATAATGTCAGCCATCAGACTACAAAGAACTATGAAATGTAAGAGGGCATGCAGGACAGAATAAACCTTTTAGCTATTTCTTGATGCTTAACTATGTTAGGGAGAACTATTCTGCTTACAAATTGCACAAAGCTTGTTAATTCCAAATAATGTACAAATGTGACAGCTGAATTAATTACTTCACTGTATGCAGTATATTCTTGTATTCTGAAATTCAGAACAAAGCTGTTTTTTGCAAACTGAAAAGAAAATGTCATTTTTTGCATTGCAAACTGATCACATTACAGTTTCAGCAATGCCAAAAAATGTATGCATTTAAGTGCCTGGCTAATGAGCATCAAATGGTAGAGTTCATCATATATTACATTTAGGAAGCTACTGTAGGGTATGTTTAACTTATATGCATGAATTTTTATTTTATTTTATTTTTTTTTATGATTTCTTGTTTTATAACACTTCTAAGATTGTTTTATTCAAAGACAGAATTCAGCAAAGGCTGAGTCACAGAGTGACAGATATAACTGCACAAATGAAACTTAAATCATTATTCATAAAAGATGAATCAGAATTCTTACTCCTAGGGCACTATTGATTATTTCTCCTTGACAAAAAAGCTTTTCAAGGTAAACAAGATATTTCTGATTAGCATAGAAGAAAACAGGACTAGCTTCAGTAGTTTCAGGCTCGATTTGAAGTCTGAATGCAGTAGAGAATATAAGCCTGTGATTCAGACAAAAACATGTGATGAAAGCCACAGGTGAAACAGCAGGCTTTATATCTAATAAAGCCAACACAAAATGGATTCAGAAGAAAAAAAATCCATTATAAATGGGGTTTTGAGAGACTTTAATAACTTGACATCATGTGTATAGGTATTTGCATTTCAGTAACCAGGGGGAAGAGTATGAATAAATTCCTATTTTTAGGTAGGAAGCTGGAAAATAAAACAGAGATAACATTTCTTAATAAAGAATAGTAAATATGGCAAGAAAAAAAACTGAACTTCATGTAAGGCACAGCATGATAAGGTGCTAGAACTGAATCCATGCGCAATATGGTTGCATATGCATGCACTGAAGACAACAGGCAGCCGCATATAATAATCTATTGGCCTTGAGCATAGCAAATTCAAGAACAAAAAAAAAACTGGTATTAATGCAAAAACACTTACAAGTATCAAATCTCTGTGACAACAACCTTGCCGTTTGTGTTATGTGTCAAGTGCTGGAGGAATGCTGATATTCCCTTAGGCCACTACTACAAAAGGGGAGGAACGGTGCAGCAAGAATTCCAAAAAAGTCTTCAAAGTATTTATTATCAAGGCTATGCAAGAGAAAAATTACCTTTGCCTGTTACATGTTTCATTTAAACAGAAAATAATGGACTGTGCAAATTATGGAAAACATGAATATACTTTATGTTAATTATTAAATCTATGTATAATTAATAACCTGCATTTCTTATGTCCAATGCTACTGGTTCCTTTTCACACACGCTGTTTAAATTACATACATATTGCAGGTCCCAGAGGCTTTTAATAAAGTTTAGTCAGCCTGCCAAAAGAATGTGGATTTGTACCGGAAATATTGGCAGCCTGGTCTGGGAATTAAATTATGTCATCTAAGGGGGGACAGGCTCAGCATTCAACACCTGTTATCTCTCCCTGCAGAAGAGTACAGTTCAGGATGGCAATACAGCATAATGGGCCATAACAATGAATTGTTTAGCATATTTTTTGAGAATTTTGAGGAACATAATCAATACTTTGAAAGCAATACGATCCAATGTTCTTTCACTGAAAACTGAATAAAATGTAATTTCAAAGTTAGATTTAAACTTATTTTTTCTGCTGGAGGCAACTCCTGACATCCCCATATGCAGAGGACTGTTATCCATGAACCCCCATTTAAAATCTACTCTGAGTCACTGCACCCTGTGAAAAGGAAATTCCTTCTAAGCAACAGCCTTCTTTGCAGCATGTAGAATTCAGTCAACAGTGCAAATCTTGAATTTCACCCAGTTCCTCAAATAGATATGTTGATTGTCAACCTCCAGTGGACAGAATCAAGGACAAAATCCCATAAAATACAGACATTTAGCTGAAATCTGGAGTTTTTCTAAATAGAATGAATTATGCACAGTCATGGACAAGTTATTCATAGGTACTCAGGCAAGTAGGACACAGTTAAGTTTTGCTTTTACGTTATTATGGCATCTTATATCCATATTTACAATAACATAAATATTAGCCCTGCATAAACCTCTGCCCCTTATTATGAAGAAAGCAAACTCACACCACACTGCCACAAAATGATCTAAATCAAAAATAGATTATATCAAAAAAATACTACTTTACATCAAAAATGCTACAGTAACCATACTGACAACACATACGTTTCTTAGCTTGTTACAATACTAAAAGTCAAATCCTGGGATTCATTAATGTCTACACTAAGTGTACGTTAAGTGTATACCATTCTGAGTGAACAGACAACATAAGCATAACTCACACCTTCTTCCTTCTAATTTTAGTTTTCCTACTGATTTTCTTGCAGCCTTAATTATCAATGGGGATTCATAAAGGTTACCACAAAGTGTAGAAAATGTACGTTTAGTGTAATATTTCTAGGTGATTAGAAAGCACAAAAAAATATGGTAGAGGTGTTCTTGACTATATATCATGTACAGTTACTGTAGGCATTTAAGAAACAATCAACTTCTACTTAACTACTGTCCAGTTGCACTTAAAGGAAAACTCCACCCATAAACACCCAAAAACAAACAAAAAAATTTATATATATATTTATATATATATATATATATATATATATATATATATATATATATAAATAACTGTGGTGGTGGTGCTGCGGTAGCGTTGTCACCTCACAACAAGACGTTGTCCCGTTCGATTCTCAGCTAGAGCGTCTTCTGTGAGGAGACATGCGTGAATGGGCGTACCTTCGTTGAAGGTTGTGCGTCAGGGCTGGCAACTCGGCGCGTAAAAATCCACTGCCAATCATTAGCGGACCGGAGTTCCGCTGTGGTGACCCCTAACCGGGAAAAGCCAAAAGACACAACAACAACAACATATATATAGGTTCACTTCTAAATCTTGAAAGCCCAAAATCCTGAGACCAAAATCTTGAATGTTTAAAATACTGAATCTCACAATACTGAAAACACACAGGATGCCAACATTTACTATATTCCAGCACAAGTAAATACACAAACATATTACCCTTCAACTATAAGCAGGGGGGCAAGCCCACACCTTGCTACTTAAATATATCAGCTCCGAGACTGCACTTCTCTACACTAAGTGGGGGTGCATGGTGGCTTGCCCCCCTGGTTATACTTGGAGAAAAGTAATATGGTTTGTCTTTTGTTTCTGTATGTACTTGTGCTAGGATATACTAAGTGTTTGGTATCCTGTGTGTTTTAAGTATTATGAGATTCAGTATTTTGAGTTTTCAGTATTTTGAACTTACAAGATTTTGGTCATAGGATTTTGGGTTTTAGGATTTTGGGCTTTCAGGATTTAGAAGTGAACCTATATTGTATATTTATGCATATATATATATATATATATATATATATATATATATATATATATTTATATATTTTTTTCTTTTCATTGTATCATACTCATCTATCATAGAAAATAAAAGCACACTGAACGATGAGTAGATATATTCAGTATGAAAAATATTTTGTATAATACAATGTGAAAATATCGAATCTGTGGAACAGCATACAAGAAAACATTACTACAGGCACAGCAGAACATGATACATCCTTAATTTTAAGAACAAACTGCAGATTTGTCTCACACCTTGTGTAACTTTTGTAAAATTAAAATTAAAAGGAAAACCACAAGTAATTGTGAAGCACTGTGTCACACAAAAAAAGACTTTAATCCACTGGTTTAGCGCTTTCAGCCCAAAAATTAGGCCTTCATCAGAACAAACGGTTAAAAAACTGTCCCATTTTATAGCATAATCAGTACACATCAAACCAATCCAATCTCAGTTTTCTTAAAACTTAATACAAAAAATATATGTATATATAAAATACATCCTAAATAACACATACATTTTTAACAAGCATATAAACTATTTACATTTGTTGTAATAGGCTTTTCTTTTCAACACAGCTTTATAGTTGACACCATTGTTAAGCCCTGATGCCCTGCATGCATCCAAAAGAACCTGCCATTTAAACTCTAAAATCTAATTCCCCATCTCTGCCTCCATTGAAGTCCACTGGAACATGATCTATAACTGTGAAAAGAAACTTAACACTGTCAATGTTACCCACACAGTTTAAAGTTGCTTGTGATGAGCATTATCCAAATGTTTCTAATGGCATAATAAAGTTCATACATCCTGTTTTTAAGTTGCCTATTGGTCTTCCCAATATAAAACGAAAAACAGGTGGAGCATTTTGCCATGTATACCACAAAGGTAGATTTACAACTGAAAATGCCTGGAACATGCCAAATCTTATTCTGGGTTACAATATCAAATTCTGGTCCCTCTGAAATACATTTGCAAAAATTGCAGCTCTTGCATTTAAAAGTACTTGTGTTACCTTGGGACATTTTTTGGTTTACTTTCTAATATTTTGCTGAAATTCCTTGCTCTTGTGTTAACAAAAATAGGGGCTTCTCCTACTACCATCTGAAGATCACTGCTGGAAAAAAGAAGTTATGACCTACCATAACATTACATGTTAGTTGTCCATCATCTCGCCTTCCTCCTTCTTGCTGGATGGGTTCAGAGCCAATCCTCGGCTCTGACTCAGCCACTTTCTATAGCTTGAGAGCTCTTTACTGGTTCGAGGCTACCCCTTATCACAGAATTCCCAGTGTCAGCTACCCAGATCTCGTTTGAGATAGCTCACACTAGACATAATCATAGAAGATAATCCATTATTATTAAACCTGGATATACAGTAAATTGTCATGGTTTGCTTGGGAAGCAACTAAGAACAAAACAAGTTAGCCAGTGAAACCACTGAAAAACTCTTCTCAATCCTCAAGTAAGGGGGGAGAGACGCAAGAAGGAAGGCGAGATGAAGGACAACTAACATGGAACATTATGGTAGGTACATAACTTCTTTATGTTAAGTTGTCCAATATCGCCTTCATTCTTGCTGGATGGGACACCTAGCACCTCAAGTCTGGGTGGCTCATTGGAACAGAATCTTCAGAACCGTGGAACCAAAGGAAGCCCTGGCAGACCACATCTACTTTGTAATAAGAAATAAATGCATGAGGATCTGCCCAAGTAGCTGCTGCACAAATTGAATCTATGGGCAATCTAGATTGAAAAGCTACCAAAGTAGCTACTGACCTGGTTGAATGACCTTTGGGTCTTGCTGGAAGATCTTTTTGTTACAAATGGTAAGTATAGGCAATGATGCCTGATAACCATTTTGACAAGGTTACTTTAGTAACGGGAAGGCCTCGTTTGTTGTTAGCAAATGAAAGGAACAACTGATCTGATTTTCTCAGCTCTTTAGTTCTATGGAGATAGAAACATAGTTGTCTATGCACATCCAATAGGTGTAATTTGTATTCTGCTTTGTTGGAATGATTAGGGAAAAAGACAGGAAGTTCAATGGATTCATTCAAATTGTGTTCTGAACAAACTTTCGGTAGAAAAGATGGGTTGGTTCCCAGAGAAAACTCTGTCTTTGTGAAAAAACAGGTATGGAGGGTGAACACATAGGGCATGGAGTTCTGAATCGCATCTGGCAGAAGTAATAGCAACAAGGAAAAGAGTTTTCCAAGAGAGAAATTTCAAAGAACATGATGCTGCTGTTTCAAAGAGTGGCAGTATCAAGGAGGCCAGAACCAAATTGAGATCCCAAGGTGGAAGGGGCTCTTTCACTGGGGGTCTAAGTAGAGATGTACCTCCCATGAAGGCCTTACAGAGTTTGTGACACATTATGCTTGAGTTAAAAACTCCGATGTGAAAATTTGAAATGGCAGCTAGTTGTACTCTGATGGTAGCAGCAGCTGCACCAGATCAAAACAGTTCTGCTAAGAAATCCAAAATTTCATGTACAGGAACTGTAAAAGGATCTAAATTCCTGGAATCTGCCCGGTAAGAGAATTTTTTCCATTTCCTAGCATATACTTTCCTTGTAGTTGTCTTATGGGAGGAAACAATAATATCACGCACTGCTGGGGAAATATTGGGGAGCTTGGCTAAGATTGGAAGTGGAGAAACCAAGCTGTGAGCTGGAGGGATTGGTGTAACCTGCCTGATTGATGAATCAAGAACCCAAGGCTGGGCTAGAAGGTGAGGGTGAAGGAATGGAAACCAATTCTGTCAAGGCCAATAAAGGGCAATGAGGATCATTTTGCAACCCAACGATCTTGCTTTCTGAATGACTTTTGGAATTAGGGGGAGGGGGGGAGATGCATAAAGGAGCCCCTGAGACCAATTGTGGACTAGAGCGTCCCTGGGTGTCTGACTTGGAAGAGGAACAAGGAGAAGTAGCTGCTGCATTTGTTGTTGAGGGGACAGGCAAAGAGATCGCAACAAGGCTGGCCCCATTTGCGGAAAATAAGATCCACAATTTCCTGTTTCAGAGACCACTCATGTGGCATGAGGATAGCCCTTCTGAGCCTGTCCACTATTATGTTGGAATTCCCAGGGATATGTGTTGCTGTCAGAAAATATTGAGAGGAAATCTCCCATTGCCACAGTCTGAGGACCTCTCGGCACAAGGTGTAAGACCTAGTTCCACCCTGTTTGTTGATGCACCAAACCACCGACATGTTGTCCGTCTGTATCACAATAGTCCCGGCAGGGAGAGAGTCTTGAAGAGCTTGCAATGCTAGGAGCACTGCTCTCATCTCTAGGACGTTGATGTGTAAGTGGTACTCGTGAGGTTGCCACGTGCCTTGGACTGTCTTCCCTAGATAATGCCCCCCCCCCACCCTATTAGGGAAGCATCCGTGGTTACTGTGGCCACTGGATGAGATTTCATGAAAAGTCTGCCCTGAGTCACTAGTGGAGAGACCATCCACCAGGAAAGGTGTCTTTTGCAAGATTCCGTAATTAGCTTCATGTGAGACATGGGTAATCCCTGGAAGGACCATTGTGTGAAAATAAGCCACTGAAGGATTCTCATGTGAAAGCGTGCTAAGGGAACTAGAAGAATGGCTGCTGCCATGGACCCTAGAGCTTGAAGGACATATTTGACTTGAATTATTTTGCTCCTCAGGAGAAGTGACACCTGTTGTTGAATAATGGAAACTCTTTCCTGAGGCAATTTTACAATCATTTTTCTTGTGTCTAGCTCTGCTCCTATGTATGTAATAGATTGACAGGGCAACAAGACAGATTTTTCTAAGTTTATTGTGATGCCTAGTTGAGCACATGATGTAATGGTGTAATCCCGCGCCTCTATACGTTGTTGTCTGGTGGTAGCAGTGAGGAGCCAGTCATCTAGATAACGAAACACCTGGAAACCTAGACATCTCAGGTGAGCCATAACTACTGCCATGCATTTGGTGAATACCCTGGGGGCTGTGGTGAGATCAAAGGGCAGAGCTATGAATTGGTAATAACTGGCCCCTAGCCGGAAGCGTAGAAATCTCCTGGACTGTCTGTCCATTTTTATATGATAGTACGCATCCTGAACATCTATGGAACACATCCAATTGTCCTGACCCAGAAAGGGGAGAATGGACTGCAGTGTTACCATCTGGAACTTTTCTTTTTGTACAGATTTGTTTAATCTGATGATATCCAGAATTGGTCTCCAGTCCCCTGTCTTTTTGGGCACTAAAAAGAATCTTGAGTAAGTTCTGCATCCTACTTGGTCAGCGGGGACTTCCTGGATGGCTTTTTTTTCTTGCAGTCTTGAAACTTCTGTGACTGCCTGATCCCTTAGATTGGGTGGAACATCTGGGATGGATTTTTTTGAAACAAGAGGGGGTTGATGGAAGGGAATTTTGTAACCTCTGGATATAATGGATAGTACCCATTTGTCTTTTGTAATATTTTGCCAGGTGATTGGGTACAATGAAAGCCTTCCCCCAACTGCCTCCAGAGTTGAGCAGTCGGGAATCCCTTCAGGAATGTTGATAGGGTTTGGAATAGAACATATCTCTGTCACCCTGATTTTGCTGACCCCTTCTGCCATGAGGGCAGCATCTGACATTGTTATTGTTTCCCCCTCTGCACCTGGGGGCAAGGGTCCCTGGGATTTTCAAATCCACATCTTTCCACCCTTCTGACCCTTTGGGTATGGTCTTGCCTTCCTGCTGGCACCTGGTAAGTGTGTCTTTCACCTGAAGCCCAAAGAGAGAGGAGCCATCAAAGGGGGTATTGGTGAAGGACGCTCTGAAAGCTTCCACAAACTGACAGAGCTGCAGCCAAGAATGTCTCCTAAAAGCCACTCCTGTTCCTGCAGCTCTGCTTGCTCCATCGGCTGCATATAAAATAAGTCTCATGGAGGAGTTGACTACTGAATTTAAAGTTGCCAGCTGGGTAGCTACCTTGGCTGAAGCTCCCTCAGCTGTGGGATCTTGTAGGGTATCTCCAAGTTCTTTTAGGAGATCCCTCTGAAGTCTAGTAAAATGAGAAAGATAGTTCAGGGACCTAAGGGAGAAGGTCACTGATGAAAACATTCGCTTCCCATATCTGTCCATCGTATGAGACTCTTTATTTGGTGGATGGACAGATGAGGAGGTTTCAGCTAACTCTCTCTTTGTGGCTGCTGCTACCACCATGGCATCAATTGGGACACCTTTAGTCAGGAATTGTTTGTCTTGGGGAGCTGTGATAAATTTATTAGGACTCCTTGGGACAGATTCCATGGAACCTGGAGCTGACCAAGCCTTTCAAGACACTACGGACATGAGTGGATCAAAAGGTGGAGACACCCAGGAGGTGGAAGGTTGGGAACCAAATGTGTCCAGGTATACAGACTTGTCCTCGGAGGGGGCTAGGGAAATCCAACTATGCCTCTGCCTAAGAATCTCGAGGATGTCCGACAAGGAAACATCTTCAGAGGAGGACTTTGGGGACCCCTCCGATTCATCCAGCTCAGTATCTGAGGTGAAAGACTCAGGGGAGTCTAGGTGCTTCCTCTTGCACTTTTTCTTCTGGGAAGCCTGCTCAGAATGCTCTGGGGAGGTTTTGGAAGAAGATGGTTCACCCAATGGGGTGTCCTGGGGCATAGGTTTCCTACGCTTTGAGGCTGGAGGAAGAGCAGAGGTTGCCACAGGCACCGAAGGGGATGAAGGCAATGGGACCGATAGTGGGGCCATCTGTGGGGACAGCACTCTCCACATGACCTCAAAAGTGTCATGGTCTCAATATAAAGAGGGCTCCGGCTCTGAAGAGACAGGAATCCCACTCTGCGCCGAGGGCGACAGCTCCAAGGCCGATGTGGGAGCCAAGCTCAACTGAGCCGATGCTCCAAGAGGGAGAGCGGGGTCGGACAAGGGACCGATGCCACTTCCCCCTCAGAGCCGATGAGAGAGCTTCGGTGCCCGGATACCTCAATGGAAGGAAGAACTGAGATAATCAAAGCCAACTTCGGAACCGAAGAGGATTTCATCGGAGCCGAAGGAACCACTACCATGGACTCCGGCTCCGAACTAAGCATAGTCGGAGGAGAAATTGATATCGAAGCAGATGGAGCCGAGGCTGTTGAGGTGGGCTCAAAAGCATTTTTGCAAGGGCCTGTGACTTCAGCAACTTACTTATCACTCTCTCCACATCCTGATCCGATAACCTAGAGGATCGAGAGGAGTGGGAAGATGAGCGATGACTGGCTGTGCTCTGAAGTAAGGGTGATTATGGCACCAAGCGAATCGGCTCCAGTGAAGGAGACCTAGCTCGTTTGTGGCTCCGAGATGGCACCAGGGTAATAGTTGGAGCCGACGGAGTAGCAGTCTTGTCTGTGCTAGAGGGCACCAACACACTTGGTCTGTCAAGGTCACAGGCCGGTTCCAAACACGGAGCCGACTGCTTGACTGACTTCAAAGATTTCACTGGCTGAGATGCATTAGCCAGAGAATCCTGTTTCAACAATCCACGGAGGATTAGCTTGTTTTTCTACTCCTGCAGGACCCTTGGACTAAAGGCATGACAAATAGAGCAAGAGTCCTGCAGGTGCAGAGCCCTCAAGCAGTACACACAACTAATGTGCCCATCTGTCAGAGACATCTTCTAACAGCATGAGTCACACTTTTTAAACCCTGAGGTTTTAATTTCCTTGGACATTTTGAGAAAAAAAGGAAGTACCACAAAAAGACACACTACAATAATAAAAAATTATATTAATAAAAAATTATATTAATAAAAACCTTAAAGAAGAGCCTCTAACTTAAACAGCTGTCCTTAAGGGGAGGGGGGGAAGAACTCTCTAACTTAAATGAGTTCAGGGAACAAAAGAAAGCCTAGCGACTAAGGGTTGACAGCCAACACAGCACAAAAAACAGAACAAAGGACAAGATAAGGGTAAACTTACAAACTACTATAACAAAGAAAAATATACTAATTTTTCAAGTAAATTATTTAACTTTAAATAGAGAAAAAAAATTATACTAAGCCTGAGTCAGTATTGACGCTACCTTGCAGCTAAAGTGGCAAACGAGATCTGGGTAGCTGATGCTGGGCATTTTGGGGTAAGGGGTAGCCTCAAGCGAGTAAAGAGCTCTCGAGCTATAGAAAGTGGCCGAGTCCGAGCCAAGGATCGGCTCCGAACCCATCCAGCAAGAACGAAGGCGAGATTGGACAACTTAACATCTAATATTCTCCAGTGGTTAGACACTATATTTTTTATTTCTTTGCTGTCTATGGTAAAGGTTAACAACACTGACATAACCCAATCCTTCTTGTCCTGTGTGTTCCCTCTGAGCCCCTCCTTTTCGTTTGTACTAATAATGGCATGCAGAATTTTGGAAGGATACCCTCTGTTTTTAAATCTAGACTGCAGTTCCTGCACTAACAGATCTAACTGTGCTTCATCACTTGTAAGTCTCTTAAGTCTTACTAACTGCCCCTTTATAATGTTGCAGTTCACATAAGTGGGATACATACTAGAATAATTAAAACAAAAAAATAAAAACAGTGCTTTATAGTGAACCTAGTGAAGCATAATTAAATGGAGTTTGTCGTTAAAAGATGAGCAACAAGCCAGATTTCTGATTTCAGAATTTTTTGATACAATTGTCATTATTTAAACTTGGTAGCTATTCAGATTATAACTTTACAAATAATAATGCAAACCCAGTAGAAGCAAACAAAGACTCCACACTAAATCACAGGGGGTACACAACCAATGCAGTTTATATCAGCGTATGAAACTTGGGCAGACTAAAAGGCTTCTGATGAATATGGGAAATCCCTGGCCGCAGCATCCTTTTCTGAAGTAATGGACATAGTACTGACAATGCAAACATCTTACCCAATCAATCCTACTTGAGCAGTACTATAAAAAAAATAGCTAAATTCATGGCTAACAATAATCCCAGAGCTCCAAGAACCATTAAAATTAGAGATTCCACACCCACAGCAGAAACAATTTATTGCAGAAAAACAATAAAAATCCAGTGGTATCCACATACACGAAAAAGGTATAACTGTTAAGCACTTTCACCCAGAACACTCCCAGGCTTCTTCAGAACAGTTTAAAACTTACAAAATCAGTCTTTTATTTAACCAGCAGCTTCATATCATCCAATAAGCAGCAATTGCTGGTCTGACCCCCTCCCATATTTAAAGCCAACCTTCCATAAAATCCTTGAATGCATAAAATGAATCATAAAATTTAGTCAACAACTACTATCTTACACATTTAAACTAGGAGCATGAAAAAAATGTAAAATGTAAAACTAATGTATGTGTGTGTGTGTAAAAAGATGATTTAATCCCGGGGGTTTTCCTGCATCTAATTTAATCTGCCAGAATAACTCTCTGTACTCTAACCTGGCCTCCCAACACACACACACACACACACACACACACACACACACACACACACACACACACACACACACACACACACACACACACACACCATTTACCACTTGCTCCACCACAAAAAAAATTTAGTTTAATGTCCCTGCAGTTCATAGAATATTTATAAAGTACACTATATTCCTTTTCCTTAGCAATGTCTTGTGTATGTTCATACACTCTCCTTTTCAAACACCTTTTGGTCTTCCCAATGTAAAAACTCCAGCATGTTTCATTCACCACCAAATATACCACACCAACTGCATTACAGATGTACTGTCCAGAGGCTTTCACAACATAATTCCTAGCTGGTAAATAAATTTCTTGCTTGTCCATCATATACCTACATTGGTTACATGACCTGCACTTAAATGTGCCTAGCCTTCTATTTGCCAAATTAATGCCCTTATCCCCTCTCTCAAACAGTTTTTTTTTAAATTCATGTCCCTTCTTTTTATAAATGTGGGCATTCCTGGAATTAAACTTTTCATTTCTTCATTAACCATCAGTATCCCCCAATATGTCTTAATAATACTCTCCACCTCTGTTGATGCTGCCAAGTAAGTATGTATAAATTCAGCATCATAATTTTCCTCAATTTTATCTTGGTTTGCCACTATTACCTTCCTAAACCCAGCAAAGGGCTGTACTTGACATCACGGTCCTTAATCACATCTTTAACCAAACCATCAATAAGTGGATCTGGGTAGTTTCTCTGAATAAACAGTTCTCTGATAAATTCCACTTCCTTAAGAAACACTAATGTGTCACTACACATTCGTGAGGCTCTAATTAATTGCCCCTTCACTATCCCCTTCTTCTGAGAAAAGGGGTGGCCACTATCATAGTGCAAACAGGAATTTGAAAATGTATGTTTCCGAAATATTCTAGACTGAAAACAATTATTCGTAAAATCCTTATATAAGGTCACATCTAAATAATCAATGGTTCTTAAAGATGAAGTGTGAGTAAATCTTAAAAAAATCAGTGGTGTTATTAATATGTCAGGAATTCCGTAAGTTTGTCACTTGGACCCTGCTAAAAAAGTCAAATATCATCCAGGTATTGGGTGTATAAGGAAATATACCTAAACCACTCTGTGTTAAAAATAAATTTTCTTTCCCAGTAATATAATACACAGTTGGCATACAAGGGGGAACATGCACACCCCCCCCCCCCATGGCAACACCCTGTTCCTCTCTATAGTACTCTCCATTAAAGTACATAAAATTATTCCTTAGAAAGATATCCATGAATTCCAAAATCAGATTTACATAATCAGCTTTCAAATATTTTGCTTCTAACAACACTTCATAGAACCACTCCAACTCTGTTACATGTGGAATACTACGAAACAATTCCACTACATCAATAGTGGCTAAATGCACAACCTCACTTAATTTATCACTTGTGATATTTTTCAAAAAATCCCAGGAATCCCTACAGATACGTGTCAGAGAACCAACCAGTTTCTTCAAATGGTCGTCCACAAAAATGGCCAAAGGCTCCATAATGGACCCTGCCCCAGCCACAATAGGTCTAAAACTGTCCAATTTAGCTGACCATCACTTAGTCATTAATAAAATACTTAGCACTTCAATGCACTTTATATTTCCTAAAATAATTTTCTATCCTAACAGGGATCTTATATCTCAACTGTCCATATCTTTCATGGATGTCCTTGATTTTTGCACTAAAACTCCCAAGATTTCAGATTTTGTGAGAAATCAGTAGTGACTACAGTAAGCAAGCAGAGGCAGACATCAAGCTACAGACTTTATATTCTTCATAAAATAGATAATATCAAAAATGTTAAGTGAATAGTCCCACCATTTGGAAATGGTTCCTGATTTATAGCCTTTCTCCATGATTACTGAGGCAAAAAGTTAAGAGCTATGATCACCATAACATAAAATTATTTAATTGGCAAAGTTAAGGCTGTGAAACCCTTAAAACACAGCTATCATCCAGAGGTGTTGAACATTTATTTTTCAAGCAGTATAAAAGTAATTGTATTCAGGTTGTCATATTAATCGTGTGTCTGTTGAGCTGCTAACTTTTCCAGTGCAACTTGTAGAAACCTCCAGCTAATGCATCATAACAAAAGCAGAAACATGGGAAAATTTAGTGGGAGAAAGGTAAGAAAGTTCTGATATATTTTCATACTGGAAAATGCTAAATGTAAACTATTTGCCATGTTCACTCCCATTTTGTTTTCTTTCTTCATCGAAAAGACTACAATGATTGACTGACCTATTTCTTTTGGCTCATTATAATTTTTTCCAAGCTGTTATGTAGTACTAAATTAAACATGTTGACTTCAAATAAAGGTTTATGTGAGTGCTTCATCATTATATTTGCTGAATTATATCCAAGTAAATCATTATGCAATAATGCACTTTGTACAACAAGAACTTACTGGGTTTTGTTTTAGCCATTCAAATTATTAAAGTTATTAAAATAAATGCAAAAAAGACTTCAGAATCAGAAACAACTGCAATCAGAATTAATGACAACAATGATTTCTAATTGATCAACATCAGTATAGCTCCTGTATATATGTTTGCAAACTCACATATCCCTTACAGTTTGTGTATATTTGTCAAAAAATATAAAACATGTACATTATAAGAGTTCTTCAGCCACATAAGCCTGGGCCAGAAACCATATTTAATACTAACGTACAACATGAAAAGTAAACCAGGAAATTAAACAGGTCACAAAACTACAGATATAATGCAATCCCAGTGGAGTTCTACGTTCGTTTTCTTTAGTGCTGTTGTCAAGTATGACACTGCAGACACAGAGATAAAAAACAGAAAGTGACAAAAATGATGGAAAATATTAGCATATTATCAGAGACAGTGTGAAATCTTTAGACTTTAGTGAACTGTATTGCAAAATTCTGCCACACACGTTTGTTTATTTATCTTCTACAAAAAGATGATGTAAGATTCATGTCCTCTTTTTTAAATTATTGTTGCCACTTGTACACAGTCCTGTAGTGTGGTTTTCTATGTACTAGACAGCTTCAAACGTTATCTGGGATGAGGAAGATTCAGAAAAGTGTGTGAAGGGGTAAATCAAGCCTGGAAACAGACACACCACCAAAAATGGGTGCATAGTGTGCAGATGTGAATCAGGCCTGAAAAGAGGAACATTACAAAATAGGGACAGTTGAGAGGTCTGAGCATAGAGACCCATAAAAAAAGAAAACAACTTGTGTGCATAATATTACAAATATAACTGACTGGCACCATAATGTCAGTTGTAGCTTATCTCTGAAATGCAAAGACGGAGGTGTTTGATTAGAAGTCCTGACTCCAAGATCACTATAAACAACAAAACAAATATGTACAAGAACTGCTCCTCTGTAAGGCTATGCAATCCCAAAAGTACACAGTCCTTCATTCACAATTCCAACTGTATATTGAATGTGCTTGTCACAATGGCTGTGGTAATGCTGTCCCTTGGGATGGAGGTACCGCTCAACAAGCTGCTGTTGATTTTGACTCCAATACTAGTATCAGGGCTACAGTGTTTTAAAAAAACAAATACCTAAATGATTATACTCAGTCAGGATGTGCAACAGCCAAACCAGAAAAGATGAAAACTTAAAAAATAAATAAACTTTACTGATGTACAGCTGGTGCATCTGCCACTATACTGTCAGTCCAAGCTTGTGTGGGGACTGGGTGCAGACACAGATTCAGGACTGTTGGCATGCAAATCAGGATGCTGCGACACCTTGCTGATGTGCCTTTTAAATCAGGACATCCCAGCCAAACTGTGACAGTTAAGAGACATGCTCAGTTATTGTACTACTCTTGATTTTCACAGTATATACTTAGAAACTATGTGACTCTGAACAACTCGCCAAGCCAGACCCAAACTCCTGGATCATCTATGAAGCAAAGGCCTGGGCCCAAATGGTATTACCAGGTTACAAAAATTAGTAAAATAAACGGTCATTTCTTGCTAGATGCACAAGTGTGTGTGTGTGTGTGTGTGTGTGTGTGTGTGTGTGTGTGTGTGTGTGTGTGTGTGAGAGAGAGGGGGAAGTAACAGGCCAAAGGTTGTCCAGTAATGTCTGTACTCCAAATGATGTTTTCCATGCTTAAAAGAAGAGAAAAACTATTGTGTCTTTCAGTTTTAATTGCTAATTGTCACCCTTACAGCACTTTTTCTGGTACTTAAATGGGAGCTGCATTTGTGGGGATTTATTTTCATTCCTTTAGAAGGTTTCCCACTGAAGCACTACGGAATAAAGTTATTTTTACCAGCAGCATATGTTTCTTATGTTTTCAGTAACTCCGAATACAGAAGGCAGTACAACATACAAAACCAATAAAGATAGCCATACTCTGCCAAGCCAGCATACGGCAATTAAAGGGAGCAAAGCTTTACTTTTTGCTCAGCTATTACACAGCCAATAAACTGAAACATGAATAACAAGTCAGGATGGATATATAAGAAAACACATGAGATTTTAAAGCAAGCAGAACAATTATAATTTAGGAACATGACAGTTTTTCTTGTAAAATCATTCCTAGGACTAACTATACTGTTTTGTCTAAAGTATTGTTCTTAGCCATATTTTATAACTCTGTGTCATATGGTATAATTTATGTAACTGCAAAACAATCTGAATAATAGACTCCAATTCGTATTGTACTGCCCAAGCAGTTGTAAAGCTGTTACTGTAAAATGTGAAAGTTCTGTATTCTTGAACTTAATGGACCCTGAGCCATGACTGAAAAGGGTCTTTGGACCAGCTCACCTACCTAGTCAACAAACAAAATAAATAAAATGAAATAAAGAGAATTTAAAATCTTTAGAGCTGCTACTTCATTAAACTGTAATAAGTATAACTTAATACAATTCTGTTGCAGATATGCATTTTAAACGTGTAGCTGGTATTTCAGTAGTATAATATGAGATGATTAGTATGTGAACTGTTGGTGCTACAAAAATTTACAAATGCAGCACTGAGGACCATCTATTTACTTGAGATAATAGACCCTGGTGGTTCAGGTTAAGCTTACATGTTGGTGGCAGGAGAGTATGAGATCATGATACAACATTTAGTATTACTTACTGCCCACTTATCATTTGCTGATGCTATAAATGACGTCTAAAAATAAACATTTTTCTGCCTCCATGTTAACAAATAAGTCCATATTCCCAGTTAAGCCTTACAGAATTATGGAAAACAACATAGCCAGGGAGATGATTTATTTTATTTAGGAAGATCAAACTTAGAAGAAAGAAAAGCCCAAATTTAAGATGAATGAATGAGTCATGACAGTATGTGGATATCACTGTCTCAAGTAAAGGGAGTCTGAATTCCATTGCGATTTGAAAAAATTGGTTTTTGATAACTTTTTTGTCTCCTCTCAGCTGACCATCAGCTCCATTACCTTGTCTTCTCTCCTTGGTAACTGGGTCTGCAGGATACAAATCAGCTTCTCCCTGGGTTAATCCTAACCCACATCCAGGAACAGTGAGGAAATCAAGGATCCTAGAGTAGCGTTACAATGCTGATGGAGAGTGTTTTTTTCATTATACCCTACTTTTGCTCACCACAAGCATGGACTCCTGCCATCTTTGGCATGGATACGTAAATGACGTGTTACGCATCATTCCAGTTGCACTCCAACTCAGTCACTGTCTCTATCTCCCTTAGATAAATCCCCCTCTCACATGTCCCCAGCCTCCACTGGATATCTTTCATGGGTGCACATGGATGGGCACACCCATCCTCACATACCAGTGCTTTGTATACCCAAGCTGCTAATCAAACTGGATTCCCTAGGTCAAAGTCAGAGCTTTATCCCTGTATGCCATGGCTTTTTTGTTAGATATGAAAAAGAAAAATAGATATTATGTGGAATTTGAATGATCCCAATTCCTCCCCACATGCAGAGGACTTTGACTTTTAACTAATATGGATACCTCCAAATTGCTATACTTTACAGAAAAGAACATTTTTGCTGTGGCAGCCTCTTTCAAAAAGACTGCTTTCTGCACTCACCATGAGCCTATGAATCAACAGCTGCAAATGCATACATTACACATTATGTGCTTCTCCAAAAAAGCAATGAAGAAGGATCTGTATCTGTTATTTATATAATTACAGTTTCTATATGTGTGTGTGTGTGTGTGTGTGTGTGTGTGTGTGTGTGTGTGTGTGTGTATGTTTGTGTAAGCCAGCAAAAATATGTGGGCTTCAGGCTTCAGTGAAATACTCACACCACAGCTAGGTTGAGATCTAGAAATAGGCAACTTAGGCAGCTGCCTAGGGCCCTATGCTGACAGGGAGGCCCAGCTATATATTAAAATTTAAAAAAAGAAAAGTTTTCTTACTTTGTTGGGTGACCACATCCTGTTGTTTTAAGAATTAAAAAAAATGTCCCTATGACTTTCTACTGTCATTTTAAAATTAAAAAGAAAATGTTTCCAGTTTTGCCTGCATCCTGCTGCTTCCTGCTTTCAACCAATGAAGGAGGAGCAAGTGTTGGTATGAGACTGCAAAGCAGAATGAGAGTGCAGCAAAAGCATATGTTCAAATACACAGCATTTGAGTCTGTACATCTATAACCAGCATTTTAGATGGGTCCATGCAGCTACTGTGATGAGCGTTTTATTTCAGGTAGTGTGTGTCTTTGTGTCTGTGTGTGTGTCTGTGCGTGTGCATGTGTGTGTTTGTGTGTATGTGTGTAGAATGTCTTAATTAGTTACGGGGATTGTCAGAGTCAAACCCTGTACCTTAGGCATGCCAGGGGTAAGAGTCTTAATACAAATGCCAGACCCAGTTTCATCTGGTACATGACATAAATCTTGATGTGAAACCTTTTAACTTTATAAGTGATTTAGAGTAGCCTTCTAGTATGACAACAGGAAACACAGGGAGGTCAAAAATGAGATGTAGGTTTCCTACAAGCATGGACCACCACCCCCAAAATAGTAGCAGTAATAATAATAATAATAATAATAATAATAATAATAATAAAGCAGTATGCTATATGTAGTAATATCTCTGATTTGTGTATGACTTGTGGGTTGTTGGTCAAAAGCTACTGCTGCAGCATTTATGTTGTCTGTAATTGTTTTGCTTGAGTCATTGCACTAAAAAATGAATTAATTCATTAATAGGCTTGGATTGTGTAATATATTCTAAACATTTTGCATTTTAGTAATATATTTTTTCCAGTACTTTACTTATACTCTCCAGCAAATGCAATCTGTCAGGTCATATAGTCTGCATTATTTAGAGTAATGATCACAACAGTCTGAACTTCAACATCCCTTATGTAGTCATTGCTGCATATGTTTGTTATACAGTCTTCTCTACAAAACCAGATTACAAAGGATTTCAGCATTTAGGTAAAAGCTGTTAGTCTAGCAGTTATCAGAGAGGACTAAAGTTCTGACTTGTTAATGAGCTGCTTCCTGTGTCAAGGGTGCAGGGTTTGAATCTTCTCATCTTCATTTACCTCCCACATGACCCTAAGCAATTCATTTAACCAGACAATACATTGGAGCAATTAATAATTTGTGCTAGGCTCCTTAATGATTTCCAGGAATGCATGCCTAGTAACTCTGAACCTGTTGTCTTTATTTGACAGGCAATTCCTATTTGCATAGTTGATCTAGTTCATGAAATGTTATGGCAATATGATCAGCACACTATTATTTAACACA
The DNA here is from genome assembly GCF_019279795.1 of Protopterus annectens. Lineage (NCBI taxonomy): Eukaryota > Metazoa > Chordata > Ceratodontiformes > Protopteridae > Protopterus > Protopterus annectens. The sequence goes on from NC_056747.1 coordinate 560,042,330, forward strand.
ACACAGGCAATATATTCATCAAGGGCAGTAGGCACTACATTTCTAGCTGAAGAACTTAAACCCAAAATTGTTTTCCAGCAGCAATCTCTGCATTAGTAATATTTTTTTGACACTGACATCTGAGAAGGATGTAGTCAACACTGTAGCTATAATTGCTGGGTTTGATGGATGTCTGCAGATATAAATGTGCACATAATCCACCACTGGCCAGATACATTTTCAATAAATGTGACTTTCAAGGAAAGAGATGTTTACTGTTGTTCATGCTAAGTCTGTTTTAAATTTTAGACTATTTTTTGTTTTCTTTAGAAAAAAAAAAACATCAGCATTTGTGCTATAAAATTTGAAATAAGGGTTTTACATCAAATCTCTGTAAATACTGTAAAAGTAAAGAAGAAAATAACATGAACACTGACAGATTTGAACAGTGTTTATAGTAAATGGGGAGAGACAGCCAAGTAATGGGACACCAGGATGGTTCCAGGAATGAGGGGGGCCCTGATCCATTACCTTACCTGCCCTGTTTGACCATGATCTGGCTCTGACCACAGCAACCTCGCTTTCACTAGTATTCATTCTGTGAAATCCATCAATGCCTAAAAGGGTTGCACTGAGTATTTGAAATGATGCATTCAGTATTAACTCAGATATACTATGGAGTGAATATGAAACTGATGATTACTGCCAGCTCATGGGAAAGGTCTTTACTAGAGTCAAGGTCAATGATACTTTGCCACCTGAAGTGTTGTGTTTCTCCATCAGGCAAGTGATATCTAATGGGTGTCAGCATGCTGCTAATGTTCTATGAGGTCATATAGTTCAGGTCAACTTCAAAATGTTATAATCCCCATACTAACCCCCTACTAACAGGCATGACCCAAACATGCCTGGCCTCACACTGAATCACATTTAGGAAATTGCAGATAAAGCTAATGTCAACTGGAGACCACGGTTCATTAAAATAAGACAGCAAAAGCAAGAATGCAAAGCCACTAATACAAAGGAAAATATTACTTATAAATATGAAACAGCAGATAGAATAATTAATGTTCATACCACACACCTGAGTTCATCAGCAGCTTATCTTCCTTGATGCCATGCATATTGTGGGACCAGATGCAAATGGTATATGCAGACCTATTTAAATATCAGCCTTTGGGTCTGGGTTTTATTACATAAATGACATTTTTTGCCAGAAAAAAATGAATCTTTTGTACCAAGTAAAAGTCTTTATTGTATAGTCAGTAAGGTAAAATGACAGAAAAGCTTTAACAACAGCATTTGATAAGCCATTTCCATTCATCACACCTGAAAATGGTCCACTGAGATCTGTGCACTACCCCTGTAAACAAATACAAATAAATAAATAGTTTTTGCCCAGTTTCTGACAGATATATAATTTGGATGTAACAGTTACTGTTTATAACACTTTCTATTAAATGTTTCTTCTGACTTTAACATTTCTATAATGTTGTGCAAAGCCACTAGGAAAATGACAGTCCCAACTCATCAGAGTGACATGGAAGGGTCAGGAGTCAGCTATCATCAAGGCATCTTTCCATCTCAAGAATATAATATCTACAATTATTCCTCAATTACACCTGGCAGTATTTTAGTACCTCCTAAGATGACAATATCATCTCCTAAGCTAGACGGCTGTATTGCCTTATACATTGCACTGCCTGATGTGGACCTGGTATGAATACAGAGAATGCAGAATTCTGCTGGAATATTACTAACAGGAAATTCCCTTTCATATCACATTACACCTTTGCTACAGAAACTGCAGTAGTCCGCATTCAATGGTAGATCCATGTTTAAGGTTCTTCTTTTGATGTTTTGGACTCTGTACAATTTGGGTCCTGGTTTTTAGAAAGAGCTTTAGATACATTACAGGGTCCCTTAGGTCATCCAGTGAAGAGCTTTTAGCTGTTCAAAGCTGATATGGAAGCCTGTCATTTCCTTAGCTTTCCCGGTCTTTTGGAACTGGATACCTTCTTTACTCTTGCCGTGTACTCTGCAGGAGGTCCTTGAAATACCACCTTTCTGACGTTTATTCAAAACCATTGCAGGGAATATTTTTTTTACTTTATTTTATTATTTATGACCTTATTAGGTTTTAATTTACATTTGTATGGCATTACACTTCTTTTATTATTTCAAGACTAAGCATATCTGGAGTTTAATACTTTAAATAAATAAATACATTTCCTGTGCATTATTCTTTATGTTATATAGCCAGAAAGAAGACTTATGATCTAACTACTTCTGTGAAAATAAGCAATGAGAGAATGGTAGGTACCTGAATCAAAACTGCAAGCATAAAGTGTTGTAACCAAATAGGTTTATCAATGTTATTGTGTATAATGGGATCATATTTCTGATATATGTTACATAAAGCTAGTGACCAGGAAAAGACATTGTAAAACAGTCAAATATAATTTAGAGACAAGAGATTACCATGACTACAGCAGATATGTTGCAGTGCACTAAGTCTGCTGATGATGTGGGCAACATACACAAATGAGTGACCCAGCATGAATTCCAGTGCTGTCCCAATTCACAGGGAGGCAAACAGCGGCTGTCCAGTTAGAAAGAACGACACTAATTGAAATATTCTGTGCAGTGCTGTAATATGGCACTCATAAGCCACCTTCCAAGCACATATAGGGTCAAATGCACAAAGATGGATGTCAAAAACAGCACCCTATTAAAATGTCAGTACTCAAAAGGCCAAGTTTCAATAAGATGAAGAAAAACAATCAAAAATGCAGGAGGGGAGCATATTTTGAACATTGTTTTTCTCTTTTAAACTACTTCTTTGCAGGGGAGCAAAGCCCCTTTCACCATCCAATGTGGGGGGGGGGGGTAATCCCCCTACACTCCCACACTTATATATACTAACTCTAAGATCACTAAACATCATCTCAGATTTAATATACATTAGTCTACTTTTCTGCCAGTCTCCACATTATGGGATTCTCTAAAGCAGGTGTCATCATTTCAAAACCATATGAAGTAGTAATACAACTCATACACTTACAGGGAAGGATATATAAATATACACACACACACAGACATATAAATATATCTAAATATATATATATATAAATATATATAAAAAAAAAAAAAAAATATATATATATATATATATATATATATATATATATAGATATATATATAACTCTCTGTGTGTGTGTGTGTGTGTGTGTGTGTGTGTGTGTGTGTATATATATATATATATATATATATATATATATATATATATATGGGATCCGGACACATGCTCGACTAGCATATGTACGAATCACAAAACATCAAACACACATACACGAAAGCGCTTAACATCGACAAGTGCTTCCGTGTATGTGTGCCTGTTTCGTAGATCGGACTACAGTGCGGGTAAGGGAAAATTCACTTTTCCCCACTGTAGTGCGATCTCGGAGTGAGAATAATAAGGTAGGGGGGTGTGGGGGTGCAGGGGTGAGAAACATAGACTTTTTTTTTTGAACTACACATACATGGAATTGCTTTTCGATGTTGAGCACTTTTGTGTATGTGTGTTTGACGTTTTGTGATTCGGACATATGCTAGTTGAGCATGTGTCCTAGACCCATATATATATATATATATATATATATATATATATATTTATATATGTATATATATTTTTATATATATATATATATATATATATATATATATATATATATATATATGTGTGTGTGTGTGTGTGTGTGTGTATGTATGTACTGACATGATATATATTCAAACAAGGCATCAGTTTTGATGACAGGGTTTAAGTAAAATTAGCAGAACCAGTGATGTAGAGTCTGCAAATAATCTGCTAGAGAGTATATGCTTAACATATGTTCCTGAGAGAAATAGACATAGAGATGAGTATGATCTGCACCCAGGCAGTCATACTGCAAGAACCTTCCCCATTTTTTGCAACAGCTCAGGTGCTGCTGGTAGCATGCTTTTGACATCAGTGTTATAGTAATGTGGATCTCATCATGGTGGAATGCACTGAACTGACACAGACAGCTGTGCAGTGACATGGAGCTCGTTATGATGGAATGCACTGAACTGACACAACCAGCTGAGCAGTGACATGGAGCTCATTATGGTGGAATGCACTGGACTAACACAGCTAGCTGTGCAGTAACAGAGCCCATCATGGTGGAATGCATTGAACTGACACAGACAGCTGTTCAATGACTTGGAGCTCATAATGGTAGAATGCACTAAACTGACACAGGCAGCTGAGCAGTGACGTGGAGCTCATCATGGTGGAATATACTGAACTGACACAGACAGCTGAGCAGTGATGTGCAACTCATCATGGTGAAATGCAATGAACTGACAGAGCTGTGCAGTGACACAGAGTTCATCATAGTGGAATGCACTGAACAGACACAGACAGCTGTGCAGTGATGTAGAGCTGACCATGGTGGAATGCACTGAATTGACACAGCCCGGTGAGCAGTGACATGGAGCTCACCATGGGGGAATGCACTGAACTGACACAGTCATCCGTGCAGTGATGTAGACTTCATTATGGTGGAATGCACTGAACTGACACAGACACCTGTGTAGTAATGCAGAGTTCATCACAGTGGAATGCACTATACTGGCACAGACAGTTATGCAGTGATGTGGAGCACATCATGGTGAAATGTACTGAACTGACAGTCAGCTGTGCAGTAACATGGAGCTTGTCATGGTGGAATGCACTGAACTGAAAGACAGCTGTGCAGTGATGTGGAGCTCATTGTGGTGGAATGCACTGAACTGACACAGACAGCTGTGCAGTGATGGGGAGCTCATCATGGTGGAATGCATGGAACTGACAGAGCTGTGCAGTAATGTGGAGCTCATTGTGGTGGAATACACAACTGACACAGACAGCAGTGCTACAACATGGAACATATGATGGAATGCACTGCACTAACCCAGACAGCTGAGCAGTTCTGTCAGTATACCTAGCCTCTTCTGTCCTTCTATTATGGAGCACACTGGTAATCTAGGAATAGGCTTAATATTTGAGCTTTGGCGGGCTAAAATCTACCTGAAATCAACTGGATGTATAAGTGAATTTAAGGCTGTCTCTCTACAGACTACTTGTTAAAATTTCTGTATAGCCATTGATAGCAGAGGGGGGTGATTTCACCTCATCACTAATATTCTCTCCTGCCTTATATAAGTGGTATATTTTGGGTTATCTCTGCTTAATATTTGAGCTTTGTCCGGCTAACATCTACCTGAAATCAACTGGACATGTAAGTGAATTTAAGTACACTTTTATCTGCTCTTTTTCATATACTACTGTATTTAATTTATTTATTTGTGTTTTTCACTGAATATTAACTCAACTGAAGTTGTGGCTGTCTCTCTACAGAGTACTTGTTAGAATTTCTGTATAGCCATTGATAGAAGTGGGGGGGGGGTAGATTCACCTCATCACTGATATCTCCTGCCTTATATAAGTAGTACATTTTGAGTTATCTTTGTTTAATATTTGAGCTTTGGCTGGCTAACATCTACCTGAAATCAACTGGACGTATACATGAATTTAAGTACACATATATCTCCTCTTTTTCATATAGCACTGTATTTAATTTATTCATTTGTGTTTTTCACTGAATAACTCAACTGACATTGTGGATGTCTCCCTACAGCGTACTTGTTAGAACTCTTGTGTAGCCATTGATGGCAGTGGGGGGTAGTTTCACCTCATCACTGATATTCTCTCTCCTGCCTTATATAAGTGGTACATTTTGAGTTATCTCTGCTTAATATTTGAGCTTTGGCCGGCTAACATATACCTGAAATCAATTGGACATATAAGTGAATTTATGTACACTTTTATCTGCTCTTTTTCATATACTACAGTATTTATTTATTTGTGTTTTTCACTGAATAAAAACTCAACTGAAGTTGTGGCTGTCTCTCTACAGAGTACGTATTAGAATTCCTGCATAGCCATTGATAGCAGTGGGGGTAGTTTCACCTAATCACTGATATTCTCTCCTGCCTTATATAAGTGGTACAGCTTGAGTTATATCTCCTTAATATTTGAGCTTTGGCCGGCTAACATCTACCTGAAATCAAATGGACGCATAAGTGAATTTAAGTACACTTTTATCTGCTATTTTTCATACAGTATTGTATTTAATTTATTTATTTGTGTTTTTCACTGAATATTAACTCAACTGAAGTTGTGGCTGTCTCTCTACAGAGTACTTATTAGAACTCTTGTGTAGCCATTGATAGCAGTGGGGGTAGTTTCACCTCATCACTGATATTCTTTCCTGCCTTATAAAAGTGGTACATTTTGAGTTATCTCTGCTTAATATTTGAGCTTTGGTCGGCTAACATCTACCTGAAATCAACTGGACATATAAGTGAATTTAAGTACACTTTTATCTGCTCTTTTTCATATTCTAATCTATTTAATTTATTTATTTGTGTTTTTCACTGAATATTAACTCAACTGATGTTGCGGCTGTCTCTCTACAGAGTACTTGTTAGAAATTCAGTGTAGCCATTGATAGCAGTAGATGGTAGTTTCCCCACATCACTGATATTCTCTCCTGCCTTATATAAGTGGCACATTTTGAGTTATCTCTGCTTAACATTTGAGCTTTGGCCAGCTAACATCTACCTGAAACCAACTGGACATAGAATTGAATTTAAGTACACTTTTATCTGCTCTTTTTCATACAGTACTGTATTTAATTTTTTTATTTGTGTTTTTCACTGAATATTAACTCAACTGAAGTTGTGGCTGTCTCTCTACAGAGTACTTGTTAGAATTTCTGTGTAGCCATTGAAAATAGTGGGGGGCAGTTTCACCTCATCACTGATATTCTCTCCTGCCTTATATAAGTGGCACATTTTGAGTTATCTTTGCTTAATATTTGAGCTTTGGCCAGCTAACATTTACCTGAAATCAATTGGACGTATAAGTGAATTTAAGTACTATTTTATCTGCTCTTTTTCATATAGTACTGTATTTATTTATTTGTTTTTCACTGAATAAAAACTCAACTGAAGTTGTGGCTGTCTCTCTACAGAGTACTTGTTAGAATTTCTGCGTAACCATTGATAGCAGTGAGGGATAGTTTCACCTAATCACTGATATTCTCTCCTGCCTTATATAAGTGGTACAGCTTGAGTTATATCTCCTTAATATTTGACCTTTGGCCGGCTAACATCTACCTGAAACCAACTGGGCGTATAAGTGAATTTAAGTACACCTTTATTTGCTCTTTTTCATATACTACTGTATTTAATGTATTTATTTGTGTTTTTCACTGAATATTAACTCAACTGAAGTTGTGGCTGTCTCTGTACAGAGTTTAGAATTTCTGTGTAGCTATTGATAACAGTGGGAGGGATGTTTCACCGCATCACTGATATTCTCTCCTGCCTTATATAAGAGGTACATTTTGAGTTATCTCTGCTTAATATTTGAGCTTTGGCCAGCTAACATTTACCTGAAATCAACTGGATGTATAAGTGAATTTAAGTACACTTTTTATCTGATATTTTTTTCACATAGTACTGTATTTCATTTATTTATTTGTGTTTTTCACTGTATATTAACTCAACTGAAGTTGTGGCTGTCTCTGTACAGAGTACTTGTTAGAATTTCTGTGTAGCCATTGATAGCAGTGAGGGGGGTAGTTTCACTTCATCACTGATATTCTCTCCTGCCTTATACAAGTGCTACATTTTGAGTTATCTCTGCTTAATATTTGAGCTTTGGCCAGCTAACATCTACCTGAAACCAATTGGACGTATAAGTGAATTTTGCACTTATCTGCTCTTTTTCATATAGTACTGTACTTTATTTATTTGTGTTTTTCACTGAATATTAACTCAACTGACGTTGTGGATGTCTCTCTACAGAGTACTTGTTAGAATTTCTGTGTAGCCATTGATAGCAGTGGGGGGCAGTTTCACCTCATCACTGATATTCTCTCCTGCCTTATATAAGTGGTACATTTTGAGTTATCTCTGCTTAATATTTGAGCTTTGGCCGGCTAACATCTACCTGAAATCAACTGGACATATAAGTGAATTTAAGTACACGTATATCTCCTCTTTTTCATATAGGACTGTATTTAATTTATTTATTTGTGTTTTTCACTGAATATTAACCCCACTGAAGTTGTGGCTGTCTCTCTACACAGAGTACTTGTTAGAATTTCTGTGTAGCCATTGAAAGCTTAAATTTGACCTACAGGTCAACAAAACCATACAGACCATCAATAAGAAACTCGGATCACTGTATAGAAATAAGACATTTTTAACTCCACTGGCTAGAACTGCAATTGCTCGATCAAACCTACTCTCTACTCTTATGTATGCCACACCTGCACTCTCAAACCTCAACAAATCGGAACTAAGCTCTCCCATAGCTACAACCATATTGCCAGATTTGCCTCTGGCTCCACCTATAGAACCCATCATTGCCAGAACCTGAAACAACTACGGTAGCTAGAACTGCCTAGCTTAATTCAATTCAGTCAACTCCTAATAGCGTACAAAATTCTATACCACCCTGAGGATACCCCCTCACTTACAAATATTATTAAGCCATATAGCAACTTGAGATCCATATGATCAGCTAACAAACTACTGGTCGAAACCCACAAAGCTAATAACTCTGCTGGTGAATCCCTGTTTGCCAACTTTGTTGGCAAAACCTGGACTTCACTGCCAAACCATATAACCCTACAATCCTCCATAAGTCTCTCTAAAAAAATACCTCAAACAGCATCTCAAAGCAAACTGGCTTTGCCCATAACTGAAAGCATAAATGTAAAAATCATAACATGTAATTTACTTAACCAAGCTTTGTTTCCTAACCAAGCTATGTTTCCATTTCTTGATGTCTTTTTGCTTAAAATTGTCAGACCATAGAATTTGTGAGCCCCTATGTGGGAACATTACTAAACCACTGTACAAAATACGCTGTCCTACATTTTCTAGTGTCATCTAACGTCTTATGTAACCTATGTAATATTGTCTATCTGGAGCTTTTCTCCCCGGGCCTGTGCTGAAAATGGACATGTATCCAGTCGGATTATCCCAGTAAACAAATGTAAAATAAATAATAAATGAAAATTAATTCTAGCACATGAATACTTACATGTAATGTGTTTATTTGCTTCAGCTAAAGAATGAGGCACACTTGCTGATGTATATACAGCTAAAAAACTCAGTAAGAGATTAATATGGTTTGCACCTCTGTGCTTTGCAAGATGGATGATTGCATCATGTGCATCAGTGAATGAAGGTTTAGTGTTTCACAGATTTACCCTCTTTGATTTTTTTCCACCACCACCACATGGTCCATGTGACTGTTCTCTAAACAACCCACCCTGATGACAATCTTATTTTATACTTCTTGTAGCTTTGTCATTGAAGGCTGCTTTATTACATTTGGTTTACATAGGTTGGCATGTAGCCTTTTTACTGGTATAGTTGGAGTTGCTGAACTTGTTGACCTAGACTTTCATCCACACGCAAGGAGAGTATGGATTTTACTGGATGATCTTCCCAGGGTACAGGGGCCAGCGGTAAAATAGTCCTCTTATTCTAAATACATTCTTCTGCCTTTTGAGACAGCATGAACGGCTGGATTAAAATGGCTCTAGGGCCATTAGCCTAGTAACCTCCTATGATTCTTTGAATAGAATTCCTAGGTTATACAACCTTTAATGACACAATTGTCTAATAAATTTGAATATACCTCTCTGAATTGTGTTGGCTATTTTTCCTCCTTCATTTGGCTTTTCCCAGTTAGGGGTCGCCACAGCAGAACAACAGTCCACAGAACAATTGGCAACGGAGTGTTAAGGTGTCAAGTTGCCAGTCCAGTGCCCAACCTTCCACAGAAGACACATGCACACACACTCACACATAGGGCCAGTTTAGTGTCCATTCCACATACAGCATGTCCTTGGGATGTGGGAAGAAACTGGAGCATGCAGAGAAAACCCATGCGACTGCAGGGAGAACATGCAGACCCTACACAGAAGGCACCTAAGCCAAGAATCGAACTGGAGAACCTCTTGCTGTGAGGTGTGTGTTGGATATTTTTTTTAATTATGAATAGTGTTCAGTTTTACTTCTCAGATTTAAACATCATACTCCTGTACTGTTCTACTGATAACACTGTGGTATTGAACCCCCTCCCACGTTTAATTGCTATAGTCTAATGCCAGTATTTCTTCAAAAAGTTTGAAAATTGCATACTGCCTTCCACTCATGCATAGTCAGATTATATTTTATCTCAATCCTTTTCTAAAGTTGGAATGATTTCCCTATAAACTGTTTTTATTTTTTTCCAAAATGCTAACTGCATAATATTCTACAACTGGAAAAAAATTGGCTTTGATATTCTGGTACTGGTAATTCAGACAGTGAAGAAATATTACATTCAAACTCTTGTGCTAATGAAGCATTATTTTTTTTATTATGTGTATAAGACATTATCAGTATGAAACAATTCAGACATCAATTCATTATGTGACATTTCTGTAACATGTTTGTTCTTCTTTCGGCTTTTCCCGGTTAGGGGTCGCCACAGCGGAACTCCGGTCCACTAATGATTGGCAGTAGATTTTTATGGTGCCGAGGTGTCACCCCGATGCCCAACCTTCAACGAAGGCACACCCATTCACGCATGTCTTTCGAACGCCACTCGACCGTGGGGAGGACATGTAGACTCCACACAGAAGGCGCTCCAGCCGAGAATCGAATGGGAGAACCTCTTGCTGTGAGGCAACAACGCTACAGCTGCACCACGTGGCTTCAGTTATTAATCTGACTTTAAGGACTTAAATAAATATGTGTAATATAAGAAACCAAATATTCAGACATATTAGTACTGTAATATAAATCCATCTACCTACTACCCTTAAAGTATTCACTAGTGGTTATGCAATCAACATTTATAGTCAACCTGTGATAGTCTAGTAATGTCTCCGATTTTTGGGATTGCTCAGGACATATATCAGCCCTTTTGACAGTACAAACTGTACTCCTTAGTTCTACATGGCATATCTCAATATTTCTGGTTTCTGTGAGTGCAGAGAGTGTCGCCTAAAGCACATTTGCCTTCACAGTGACCACTGCTTCTCCTTGCTGATCATCCGCAGTTAGAATTTGGCGTAATATCTTTTTCCGTTGTTATATTATCGGAGGCTAATGCAGCTGTGGCAGAAAGGGAATTTTCTTAAAATATGGCTTCTAGTGAAGCTGAAAAACAAACCCCATGCTTATGACTTCTCTTTTGATTGATGCTTCCCCTCTTATTTCCTCTTCTGGATGCCAGGTGCTGACATTTCAATACTTCTGATTTTTCACATTCAGTGGTATCTTGTTCAGTAAGAAATGGATAGGTCAGAAATTCTTACGAACATGTTTTAATTCCGTGATCTTGGCAGTATAAATTCTGAAACAGACCAAGTCAGTTACTCATTTAACAAATGAATAAGCTAAAAATTAGAATGTTGGTACATCAGAAAATAAGAGGGCATGCTGTCTCTAGGAGTGAGGTCATTGAACAGCAGAACATTAGCATTTGGTTTTGTATGTATAAAACACAGTTTTAATTATGAGCTGAGACAAAATAAATAACTGCTCGTCCAACAAGGATATAGAAAGATGTAACCACAATTTATTGAGTACAATACCAACTCCAGGTTTAGCGCTTTCGACTGAGTACCAGTCTTCCTCAGAACAATAAAATGCTAGAATGCTTACTTATTTATACACTTCAATTAATTACATAATCATATAATTGATGAACAAAAGTCCGCCAAAAATATTAAAGAGACAAAGCTTCTCTTACTTATATCATACACTAATATGACATCCTCTGAACTATTTCACTTCTTAAAAACAAGAAAATAACAATAAATGAATATACAAACTATATATATAAATATACAATAAATATAAAGATTAAAAAATCACAAAAATTGATGCATATGAAATATATATACATTATTATACTTATATTTGATGTGTGTAACTAAACTGATACCATAGTATATGAACAACCCTAACCACTCAAACATATATCTGAATTGTGATTCAACGTGAAATAGTGAAAATGGTTATAAAATAATACCACGTATCTATTGGTTATAAGGTATATGATGAAATATATACATGGCTAAGGAAAGAGTGTGCATGGAACAATTATGGGGCTAAAGCTAAAAAAGGTTTGATGCTTATAAACTCATTTAGACCAGGCGGTCTCGTTGAATCAGTTAAGATTTGCCATTTACTCTCCAATTGGGCCAATTTCATTTTCCAGTTACCACCAAAGGGTGTATCAATTACTTGGTCAATAATAGAGAAGACAAAGTTGTGATCATCACCCTTCTCTACTATGTGCCTATATAACGCATTTTTGGTATCTCATTTACCTATCTTATATAGGTGTTCATAAATGCGTTTTTTCAACTGCCTTTCCGTCTTCCCTATATAATGTGCATTACATTTTGTGCATATAGCAATGTAAACCACTTGCTTGGTATAACAACTACCTGTCCTACATTTGATGGTAGTATGACATATATCATCTAGTTTTATAACCTTGGTTGAATTAATATATTTACATTGACGGCATCTTCCACATTTGGATGTACCTTTGAAAATATTAAGAACTTGTTTGTTATGACTAGCTCTCACTAATAACATCTTCATATTGGGGGCTGTCTTGAAAACACATCTTGTATAGTAAAAAAGAAATTTCATATTTAGATGTATTATTGAGTCAGGATTCATGTGGATTCACTTCTAGAATTTATAGGAAACCCACATTCTCGAATGATTATGTCCATTTCAGTAGTAATCACCCCCCTTACATTTTCAAAAATGTCATCAAAGGGCAATGCATACGTGCAGCGAGAATGTCATCTAACAAACACATCTTGGATCTTGAATTAAATGTCATCAAGGACATGTTTATCAGTAGAGCATACCCCGAAAAAATGGTTATGGATGTAATTAAATATGTGCATAATGAATAGGGGACCAAGTACAAGCCCTTGTTGGGTTGTTACAAAATGGAGCAACAGAAATGTCTTGATAGTGACATATCTGGAAGGGTATGTATACTCACTTATACACCAACACCTACATGATTAAGGAAATTTTAGAGAGATATTGGAAAACATTAACCATTATGGAATTGGAGGGTATACTAGGAACCAAACCCAGATGTGTTTTCAAGACAGCCCCCAATATGAAGATGTTATTAGTGAGAGCTAGTCATAACAAACAAGTTCTTAATATTTTCAAAGGTACATCCAAATGTGGAAGATGCCGTCAATGTAAATATATTAATTCAACCAAGGTTATAAAACTAGATGATATATGTCATACTACCATCAAATGTAGGACAGGTAGTTGTTATACCAAGCAAGTGGTTTACATTGCTATATGCACAAAATGTAATGCACATTATATAGGGAAGACGGAAAGGCAGTTGAAAAAACGCATTTATGAACACCTATATAAGATAGGTAAATGTGATACCAAAAATGCGTTATATAGGCACATAGTAGAGAAGGGTGATGATCACAACTTTGTCTTCTCTATTATTGACCAAGTAATTGATACACCCTTTGGTGGTAACTTGAAAATGAAACTGGCCCAATTGGAGAGTAAATGGCAAATCTTAACTGATTCAACGAGACCTCCTGGTCTAAATGAGTTTATAAGCATCAAACCTTTTTTAGCTTTAGCCCCATAATTGTTCCATGCACACTCTTTCCTTAGCCATGTATATATTTCATCATATACCTTAGAACCAATAGATACGTGGTATTATTTTATAACCATTTTCACTATTTCACGTTGAATCACAATTCAGATATATGTTTGAGTGGTTAGGGTTGTTCATATACTATGGTATCAGTTTAGTTACACACATCAAATATAAGTATAATAATGTATATATATTTCATATGCATCAATTTTTGTGATTTTTTAATCTTTATATTTATTGTATATTTATATATATAGTTTGTATATTCATTTATTGTTATTTTCTTGTTTTTAAGAAGTGAAATAGTTCAGAGGATGTCATATTAGTGTATGATATAAGTAAGAGAAGCTTTGTCTCTTTAATATTTTTGGCAGACTTTTGTTCATCAATTATATGATTATGTAATTAATCGAAGTGTATAAATAAGCAAGCATTCTAGCATTTTATTGTTCTGAGGAAGACTGGTACTCAGTCGAAGGCGCTAAACCTGGAGTTGGTATTGTACTCAATAAATTGTGGTTACATCTTTCTATATCCTTGTTGGACGAGCAGTTATTTATCCTGTCTCAGCTCATCAGTATCGTTCTACAGTTTTAATTATTCTGTCTCATTTATAAATAAGTGAAATTTAATTTTCTTCTTTTTTTTTGTTGTTGTTAACCAGATAACTTCTTAAAATGCCTTAATGAATATAAGTGATTTGTTTAGGGTCATACAGTATATTCCACTAAGATTTTTAGATTTATGTCCAGTATTTTGACTACATATAGCAATTATCAATCACAGTCGTAGAAAGTACTGTGTTCCCCAAATCAGGAGAACTATTTCCTCATTGCTGAAGCTGGGGTTACTGCAGTTCAGGCTGAATGCACGTTAGACATGACAGAAGTTCAGTGCCAAAGAAAACGTGTTGGAATAGAAAATTATTAAATTCAGATAACAATGAACTTGGAAAACATTGAAGTCAAAGAAAACAATTTCAAGTTTCAACGGACTTTGACTTGAGAATTAAGACAACCAACACTGGCATTTTTAAACTCCTGGAGACAATCCTTGCCTTCCCCTCCCACACCCACTCTAGAATCTGTTGAAAGGAGAGAAAAGGTACGCAAGGACTTTGTTTATTAAAAGACTTCTAAAAAAATTAATTGTGCTTAGAACCACTGAAAGAACAGTAAACTATCTAAAAACATTATGGTCTGCTTAAGAAAGTTTTATGAGTTTAGTTATTTGGTGCATGAATTAAATGAAGCTTTTACTAATTTATCCAAACATCTGTGCCTATCGTTTATATTTTATGTTGCATAACAATAAAGTAGGTTTTGACTTAACAATCCTTTCTAAAATGCTACAATGGTTACAGTATTTTTTATGGACTGCACATGACTGAACTGAGTATTTGCTTTTTGTGATTTTTACATACTTCCTTACTTGCTGTGTTATGTTTACTCAACTGAACTTCACTGTTTCCATATAAATCATTATTTAATTTAAAAATTATATTTAAATCTATCACTGTGGCTATTTTCACTTTCAGTGGGATTCTTTCCTAGTTTATAACAGTGCATATGCTTGCTATGCCATGTAACAAGACTGACTTGATGGGGAACCGATCATCTCTTGCAGGCACGCATTGAAAATACTTGTACTGTCTTGTACATGTGGTGTCTGCTGCACAGGAAGTACTTGTCTCTGCTACTACATGCACAGCAACTGGCAACATCATGTGCAACTGAATGTATATTGCTGTCTTTCCATGAATTATGTCAGCTTCTTAAGGTGATCTTTCCACAACCACCAAACCCAGTGTCCTACTTTCCTATTCCCACCCCGGTAGTTTACTAATCAGACTACAATCCCCTTTTGCAAATTCCTGGATCCACCACTGCATACTGTTCTATCATTAGTTAAGCAAGGTGCCACATATCTTCCATGAATCTAAGAATTGAAACTGACATCAGAATTTCTTAGGAAGAATAAAGAAAACAGTTAAAGGTGCCTGCTGTAAGCTGTGCCTTGTGCCCCCTTTTTGCTTCCACTCCGTGATTAAGAGGTCTCCGGGGTGTGTGCTTGTTGCAGTCATCATTTTAACACACCTGTTCCAAGATGTTCCAGTTAAACATGTGTAAAACATGATTAAGCTACAGACGCAGTGCAGAGTTAATTATCAGGCAAAAACTGAAGCAGTAATTTAACAGACTGCACTCAAAGTTATTGCTAACGCTTAAGAAAAGCAACAGAATGTTGACAGCACAAGACAGTTACTCACTAATTGCATCTTTCTCTGTGTGTAGTATGAAATGAAATCAAGAGTGTAAACTGGTGTGGAATCACCAACTGCTAAATAATTTGTACATCATGAAGAGTTGTATTGCAGCAATAAGGTTACAAAACACACACAAGCTGAAAATGTAGTTATTCTCTGCTAGAAAACATATTTATTTTCTGCATCCAAAATTAAAAAAAAAGAAGTGTATGAAATTCCAACAGACTGAAGTCCATGAATCTTATCTCTGCTGTCAAATGAGTATCAGTTAGACTACTATAATACCCTATCTAGGACTAGCTGTTTAATATAGAGCTTCTGCAGGTGGGACTCGTTCATAGCTCATAGATTAGTACTAGGCTAACTACTGTTGTGGGCCATTTTAAGCTTAGCCAATTACCCCATGTGAGAATCAAAACCTGCACCTTGTGTCTATAAGGTAAATACCTTAACTATTATGCCAAATTCGCACACATTTGGAAATGATGCAAACGTCATAGCCAGGATAATACTTGGTTTCATATATTTAGTCACATGATACCTGTGCCCTGTGAACTACAGCAACTGTAAGCGGAAGCTAATATTCCTTACCAGAAGACTTACTTTAACATATTGGCATAATGGTCAATTTCTTGTAAAAATCTCCTGTAACTACCACTTTTTTTACCCCTCCTATGCCCTAGCTGTGTTGTTTGTTCAGCTGGTTACAGTTTCCCAAATTGAGACTTCCGGGCCACAGGCCTCATACTTCCGTTAAATAAAATACTGTGTAAAGCGACTTCATTCTGTAATGAAACAAATTACTGTGAAAAAAGTTCAGATTAACTGTTAGAACTGCCTTGCTATGTAGCACACATACAGCTGTATGACTTAAGCTGTTGACATTTCTATTAGATTCTATACCCATCTATTATGTTTTAACTCTGCTGTTGGTTCACCCTTTTATGGAAACATACTCTGAATTAGAAAACTATAATATGACATTACAGACATACCATTAAATACTTGCAACCATAAAATAGTTGTTAATGAAAAGGTTATACATTAAAAAAATGGATCTTTACAATCACAGTTTAATCTAATGTTCTCAGACTTACAACCCACTCCTAACTGTATTAACAAGTATCGACATTAAGAGCGACTTGCAAATTGTCACGAGGAGAGTATAAGCAAAAACTTTGCTAGTAATTTAAGATAGCTTCATGAGAGGAAAATCGACAAGGGAAAGGGTAGGGGTAGGGGGATGACCCTAAAACAAGGCAATAAACGGAAAGACAAGTAGCTGAAATATCTAAAGATTTAGAAGAGGAGTAGCAAGACTGAATATACTTCAACGGAATGTAAATGTCAGGAGAAAGAGGAAAATAGATGCACATGCTCTGGGACCTGTGTTGTCAACAAGTGAAAGGGAGTTGTAGACTCTGTTTTAGATTTCTACTACTGTGATTTCATCAACACTGTTCCTAATGTTGATAAGGCTAATTAAGATGGAGAAGGTGGTGTGATCCAAAAAAGTTACAACAAGGTTATAAAAACATAAATAAATTCCCTAAAATTAAAGACTTACATCAATTAGAATGTGAACAGGAAGAGGCTGTGGAAAGCAATGCAGATTTTAACAAATGGATGCCTTTTTATTAGTATTTTCATAAGTGGGGTCAAAGAAGAGGATGAAAAAACACCAGTAGAAAGCCTCTGCCTCCGCTCCGCTGCCTGAACCTAACATTCTGACCCTGGTCGCATTACAAAGTGCAGCATTACATCAAGGGCTGTATGAGGACGCTGATTTCGGATTTAAGGCAGGTGAACTAAGTTACTGCATAAAGCTAAGGAGAATGAGTCGAGTGGTGGTATGAACACATGATAATGCCAGAGCCCTGAAGAAAAACATGCCATATAAATAGAAGACTGAGGGCTACATTTCTGGCCAACTATGTGGCGCTCTTTTCAAAAGTACTGAGGTGGAACCATACGTAACTGCCATACAATGACAATATGTATTGATAATATACATGCATCTTTATTAATTAGTCATCCCTT
Organism: Protopterus annectens; assembly: GCF_019279795.1. NCBI lineage: Eukaryota > Metazoa > Chordata > Ceratodontiformes > Protopteridae > Protopterus > Protopterus annectens. Next base: position 560,060,437 of record NC_056747.1, read on the forward strand.
TGATTGTGCTGGTTTATTGTGGTGGGACCAATATAGACTTTTCTTTTCACTGGTAACCTGTTAGATTCAGACTGAGGACTGGGAGATGGAGAAAGATGAGTTCTGCTGTGCTGTGGCACACTGCGTTTGTTACTGTTGTCATTATAAAGTGACAATCTGTATTGTGCTGTTAGTATAAAATGCACCTATAATTAAACTATGACTGGCTTTTGATAAACACAACACATATATTACAGGCCAGGTGCTTGTTTACTTTTGTTTTGTTTTCCTGCCACTTGCTTTGTTTGTTGGCTACTCATGACTTATGATAACTATCAGACAAAAATCAGTATTATGTAGATTCGGAGACTGACATTACTAAACGTTAAGTTATCTTAGTGCTATGCTTGCATTGCTATTTTATAGTTTGTAGTCTGAAATGAGTGAATTGACAAGAAGTCAAACAGCCTTCAGAATCTGATTTTGAGTGTAAATTTTTCTGCTATACAGTTTGTTTTCTCTGGCGAGTAAGCATAATCTTTACAACAGAAGATTTTAATATCTGGGAAACATCTATAGTAAAATATTATTTCCAAGTTGCAATCTCTCAGAGCAATAAATCTCGAAAAAAACAAAAATAATGGTGGGGCAAAGGCCCAAAAATAGGGAGGGACAGATGTTAAATATTGCTTCTGCTGTAAACTCAGATAGTTTCTAAAATAACAGCTTTTTCATTATTATGCATTTTTCTGAGGGATATGAAGTCAGAAATTCAATTTTCTGTCATTATTTATTATTATTTATGACTTGACTCTCCATGTTGAGGGACAGGATTAGGAATAAGTATATTAGATTGTCAGCCCAGGTTTGAAGGCTTGGAGACAAAGCCAGAGAGGCAAGATTACATTGGTTTGGACATGTGCTGAGGAGGGATGCTGAGTATATTGGGAAAAAGATGCTAAGGATGAAGCTACCAGGTAACAGGAAAAGAGGAAGGCCTAAGATAAGGTTTATGGATGTGGTGAGAGAGGACATGCAGGTGGTTGGTGTGACAGAGCAAGATGCAGAGGACAGGAAGAAATGGAAACAGATGATCCACTGTGGCGACCCCTAACGGGAACAGCCGAAAGAAGACGATGATGAATCTCCATGTTGATATTCCATAATTCCACAGGAATGGGCAGGGTCACCTATTATGTATGCAGATTTTATGTTAATTAGCATCTCAATTTTTGGCCAGTTGCACCTACTTTTCATGGGCCTTTGTCCAGATTTTTGATGTTTCCAGGTTGAGAGGTACGTGAAGCACTGGAGTGTTCCAGTGCTTACTGTGTTGTATTATTAAAAACAATATGCTGCAGTTTAAAGCAAAGACCTTTTTAGAGTATCCATAAAAAATGTTAAAGATGAATGATAAACAGCAGGGCAAAGTGTGGTAAAAAAATAAACACATGAAAAGTATTCACACATAAAGGGATGTTGAAATAATGTAAGTATACAAAACGGGCAGAATGCTGCTAGTTTAAAATATATCCTGTAAGACAAATTTTAAACATTTGCTAATGATGTTATTGGATTTTGTGGTAATTTATCTATGTAATATTTGATTTTTATTTTGTTTTAATGTAAGTAAAATATGAAACAGGAAAAAAAAAAAACACATTAACAAATACACATCCTTTAGGTCAAAGCATTACCTGCAACTTATATATAGGATGGTCTATTGTTTTCTACTGATATACGTTATATACAATGCTTTTAGTAAGTCATTGATGGTTTTGTGCCTTTGACAAGTATCTCAAGCACTCTCCAAGCCATTTGACTAGTCTAACTCCAAGCAAGGTGGGTGACATCATTATCTGAGAATGTCTTTCTAAATACAGTACAGTGCAGCATTTGATTGCAGTTAATAAAATGTAAATAGCTGCACTACACTGTAGGATTCTTCCCTCCTGGGGGAAGGAATAGACTGTATGATACACTGGTGAGAGGGCAATTTGATCCTGAACAACCAGAGGCTAACTGATTCCCTTAATTCCTGTTGTCTTGTAATCCAGAAAACAATGTGCTTCCTGAAAACTACTCTCAAAAATCTTCTACCGACAACACACTTCATAAGATTTGCAATATCTGATAAATGATGCAAGTTACAAAATAAATTAAAAATATGAATGCTCTTCTTTAGATAATGGCCTACACTTTGGTGTTAAGTGTCAAAGCTCTCTCTACAGGTATTGATATTATATTGAAGATTTATAAAAGCAAATTGGTACTTTAGTTGCCAAGAATTACTAGTGTTATGGTCAAACAAATGGTTCTATCTCTGTAAGTGTGGAAGATAAAGCCAAGATATCTGTGAGATGATTATTCATCTGTCTGAGAGATTTAAAATGATGTATGATATATGACAAGAGAGTTGGGTGATGTCACTGTTCTTATGATATTGCAGAATCTATGCTAATTATGTACATAATATTTTCATAGTACTTCAAAATGATATTAATCTATAAAAAACATGCAAGTTAGATGGCAAGTGTAACTGGCAAAACTGTGTCCCTCAATATTTTGTATGAGGGTAATTTGTTCACCTGTAGGTTATGCAGCTTTAAGAGTTTTACCATAAAAAATATTTATATCCCATAAATTCTTCAGATTACTCACAATGTTTTAATGTCATTTTTTACTACTACCCAGTATGTAAATATACCATTCTCCGCATAATACAACAATCCATTTTCTGATATTAGTATAAACATGCACAATTTCATATTTTTCATAACTTTTTGCCAATACTCCTTAATAAGCCTAGTTTTGTACATTTCATGTGGACCATTTCACTATGCATGCTTAGCAAATTGTCAGCTTGCAGATTTCTATCTGCTACATCACATTTAAGGGTACTTGCGTATTATCGCAACCAGATTTTCGCGGTTGTAAAAATCGCATACTAGAAAGGAAACAAGTGCAGGAAATACTATAAAGTGTTTTTGTAAGCCATTACTCCTAAGGAATAAGTTTGGATTACCTTAAGGACGACAAATAAATGAAAAATTCCGCTTCTTGTTTTTTGCGTGCATTATGCACGCAAGCATGAATTCACAATGCTGCTGTCTTACTAAGGAAAGGAATGTTTCCAGTGTGAGAAATGAATCCTAAGAATGAAAAGACAGACAGGAATCATGCTTTTAGTAAACATTTTATTTCTGACAAGTTGGAAAGAACCCTTTCAATGATTAAGTTGCAGCAACTGATGCTTTTCTAAAGGAAGGGTGGATTATGTGGACAACTTATTCTGGGGTTATTTTTTACGGAAGAAGTAGACGGTACTACTTTGGTTTGAGTTGCAATAACGGATATGCAGCAGTAAAGTGCATAAAGAAACTGCAGTACTTTTTCAACTTGTTATTGCTAACACTGACCAAAACCAATGGCTGTGGTAAAGAAAACACATTATATTATATTTTTACAGCATTCATAAACAGATTCAAGGATTGGGAAGCAACCGCTATTACAGTGAAAATCTGGTTGCAATAATACTCAAGTACCCATTTAAGTATGTATCAGTACCAGGACTTCAGAAATTAGACTTTCCAAATAATGGAGAGTATACTCATTCAGGAGTATAGGGAAGTCTCCTGGAAATACAAGTATACTCTTACAGGATACTTTCTTGACAGGTACGCTCATGCAGGAAGTAATTTAATTCTGAGGCAGGGAGAAAAAAAAGAAGCAAAAAAAATGTAGTCACCATATATTTGTCTCTCACCCATCAGGGGGGATAGATACAGTGGGGTTAGGAAATTAACTTTTTCCCACTGTAGTGTGATCTTGGAGTTGGTATATTTAATTTACAGGGGGTGGAGGGTACAGGGGGGCTTGTCCCCCTGCAGAAACGTAGTAAAAAGTGTGTTTGGTAGTTTGGTGTCATTATATGTGGAGAGGATGTTATTTTCTTGTGATTTGTAGTGTTAGATGTTATGGAATTCGATGTTATGGGTTTTAGATATTCTGGTCTCAATGTTATGAAATTAGATGTTTTGGGTTTTGGATGTTTTGAAGTAGACCCGTTTTACATATATATATATATATATATATATATATATATATATTGCTTTATTTATATATATATATATATATATATATATTCATATATATATATATATATATATATATATATATATATATATATATATATATATATTTTTTTTTTAACAAGAAACATTTTTAATGAATTATCACTTATAATCAGCAAACAGACTGTCCATTTCCCCTTGCACTGCCACATTTGGATAAGTTAAACAGGACAATTCATAAAAATGAGACCTCTGGTTATCTGCTAGTAATTAGTTTTATGCAAGACAAGGCCTCTTAGCCATTTCTTTTCCACCTTATTAACATCCACCAATTAAGCAATAAATTTTCCCTGAAGTTTCCTGTATGATCAGGCACATGATTGCATCGAATGGAACAGCAAAAAATAAGAGTGGTGCTGCTGTTTTTCTGCAAGGCTGTTGTCACCAAGAAACAAACAGAACAGAACAGTAGAAGAAGAACATGAAAACCCCCTGCCCACCTTACCAATGTATATTTGTATTAACCTATCCCCTCCCCTGTCCCTCATCCCAGCCCTACAAATTATGATGTTAAAACCCTTTCCCTAACAGTGCCACTAGCAAGATGACACTTGATTTCAGTCTTGTAGCTGGGATTACTGATGAAGTATAGTTTAGTGAGAGAAGAATTAATTGTTTTATGACTCAGTATTTTTAGTACTCAGGGTTTTGTGCATAGAGTATTTTTTTTCAATATTCTGAGGTTCAGTCTTTTACATATTTTACATTTTTTGTGTGAGTTTCACTGCCACTTGCAGCAGAGGGGGTTTTCAGAGAGCCATCTAGTTTGTAAGCATATGAAGCATAGTTTCTACTACCTGCCTTCAGCCACCGATATAGCTGTCCCATTTGGTATATGGTGCTGGCACCCCACCTCCTCATCTGATTAGGTGAAGATTAAAAAAAGGTCCATTCCCTTAGACTAGTGATACAAGCCAGGCAAACCAGATCACCAACCCTCAGCTCTTCAGTTCAGGAGCAAAAAAAAAAAGACAACTTCTCTTTTAAACTGTAGCAAACAGCTTGCTACAGCTTTTACAAATTAAATGGAATTAAGATAGCCCACACCTCATTACTAGGGTAGACATATACATAAGTGCTGGCTCCCCACCTCCTCACCTGTTCAGGTGAAGATAAAAAAAAAAAAAAAAAGGTCCATTCCCTTAGACTAGTGATACAAGCCAGGCAAACCAGATCACCATCCCCTCAGCTCTTCAGTGGGTGTTCCATGTAGTGTGCTATGGGGTGTTCCACAGAGAGTCCCTTCTGTGTTCTATGGCATGTCAGCCATGACATGTTTGACATGGTGCTCTATTATGAAGAATTACAGAGCAAAATCCCAACATGGGCTGTAATCCTCCAACTCAGGATCCTTCAGTATGGCCAAGGCAGCTGACAGTTTTCTAGGTATCACACTTGATGGGATTCCACATTGGGAGTAGGGTGTCTTTATGTATGATGATTATGAAGAATCATAGGGATGTCCATGTCGTGCAGCAGCACAGCTCCCAGCTACAGATACAAGCAGTGTACCTTGGCTCCATCCAACTTTTGCAGATGCATGTTCTGCATCTGGCTGTAATCCAGCCCAAGCTGTCTACCTGTAAACCATCTGACAAATATGTTGTCGTACATCATGGAGTAAGCAACAGAAGCTGAGTTGGATATAAGAAGCATTAGGAAGGACATCCCCTCATGATGACTTTGCTTAGCACTTTTGTGCATCATGCCAATCATGGCAGTTAACATCTAGACTGCACACATGACAGCTGACTGGGCTTGGGTGACATCTCCTCACCATCTGATGATTTCCTTCATGGATCTCTGTACTTTTGAGAACAGATTGTGGAGGTAGAACTGGCTGTAACTTAAGTGTATGACTAAATGGGATTCAAACATATGCACAGTGCAGTAGTGATAGCTGATCCTACACATTCTTGCACTGAGGAGCCATGATGCTGGAATGCAACCATCACAGGTGTATCTTCCTCAAGGGGAACCAAAAGGTCACAGCCACCTTTGTCTCTGGTATCTCTTTAGTGCTTAATGTCCTTCCCTGTATGAATCACATTCCCCATTCTACTTTTGTCCAGACATGCATAAGGCACCCACATTCTTACTGGTTGTCACCAAGACAGAGGTGATATGATCAGACACCTGATTAGTGTCCACATTAGTCATATATCCTGAGTCCTGCACACTGGGAGGTACATAAGCTTCCTCAGCTACAGCATTACCCGTGAAAAAAAAACATTAACAGTAACTGATAAAGTACCATCTCATATGAATTTGTGATAAATTTGCATGCAATGCAAGATGAAAAATAATGTGTGCCACACAGCTATGTGTGGCTACCCGAGTTGTGCACTCAGTCTGTAGCTCTGAAGTGCCCAGAATGAAACAATGGGTACAGGAGACATGCAAAATTGACCAGACATTTCTACTGCATGATATGTCTTTGTTAAAGAAACGTGTAGTGTTGACAAGATTGATCATTCTGGAATACGTGGGATCATACAAAACTCCCATCCCAAAACTGAAGCTACCCAGTGAAACAATTCTTTTTTTTTTTTTTTGTAAATATTTTTATTAATTTCCAAAAACAAGAAAACATGAATGCAGGTTATTTATGACAGTGAAGTATTTACAAATTATTTAAAAAGGTAGGCTAAAACCTCTAAACAGATATCAAACATTAAAACCAAAATAAAGTACTTACAAGGGTGTCTATTGTTGGCATATAATTAACTTTCTATACAATTGTTTCCTGATTATAATCTGCTACAGTCATTACTCTCCAGTATTTCAGTTACTTTTTGCCATGCTATATATAATGATGTAGTTCTTTCAGTTCTTCCTTTAATAGTGTTCATTTCCAATTGCGATACTGCTGACACCATATTCATGAATTGCTTAAAAGTTGGAGAAGCTTTGGATTTCCAGTTTGATGTAATGTTCTTCCTTGCAATGGCTAGGAGAGTCCACAAGATTACATATTTTGTTCTTGGTACACAGTCAGGTACAGGTGCATTAAACAAAATAATAGATTTGGAAATCTGGAATTTGTCATTGAATACCATTTGCAGAAAATAATTTATTTTATCCCAATATGGTTTAATCAAATGGCATTCATAGAACATATGTTGCTAGTCTGCTTTTATTGATAAATCACATCTCCAGCAGCCAATATTTTTCTTAAACATAAGTTCCATTTTATGAGGGGTTACATAAGATCTGTGTATGAATTGCCATGTAAAGAGTCTCCAATGTAATGAAAGTGATGTCTGCTTTGGAGAGAGAAGAATTAATTTTTTTGTCTCTGTCATTTGGCACATGTCCATTAATTGAGCTATAATAATTCCATATTTTGTCATTATTATAAGTTTTTATTTTTTTGTTTGTTTTATAAATAGATGATAAGTATCTCTTTCCAGTAATGGGTTGATTCATTAGTAATATTATATGTTCTATAAGATTAAAAACATTCTGTCTTATTGATGGTTGCATTGTTTCTTGTTTGCTTAATATATACTGTCTTAATTCTTGTACATGTAGCCATGAACTATTTTCCATATTTAATTTCCATTTAATTTGGTCTACTGTCAGAAGTTTTCCAGAGTTTACCAATTGATGCCAATATATTAATCCCTTTTCTTTAAGCATGTTGACTACTTCTATATCAAATGTTATTATATTACCGTGTGTGTACGCTACTGGATATAATAAAAATGACCATGCTTTAATATCAGGATTGCTATTAATAAGATTTTGGAAAATTTTGAATGTATAAGTAATGTATTTGGAACTTATATTTTTATACTTATGTATCATCATAT